>NW_027481096.1:0-81443 GCF_050403485.1 Sporobolomyces salmoneus
CGCCTTTTCCTCTCTTCGCTCTCTTGGAGTTTGCTGCAAACTGAGCCGCTCGCCATGTAGTCGGAGAATACCTCGAACCAATTGATCTGCTTCATCTCACTCGCGTCAACAAGTCCCTTCGTCGACTCTTCACTTCGAAACAAGACTCTGCTCGAATCTGGAAAATCGCCTACAGAAACGTCGAGTTCCCGACTCTCACAGCTACCGACTGGGATCTGGTTCGTCTCGCTAGCTTACTACACGATACTCCTCTATGTATCGCGTGCGGCTCCAAGACTGGATCGATCAAATGGGATCTGGCTTGTCGAATGTTCCGACACGAAGTTCGCTTTCTCCCTCGTCCCCCTTATGGTTCTTTGTGCAGCTCGCTGACTTCGTGCCTTCCCTTCGTCTCTAGGGATGCTCTGACAAAATGTACGCTCCACTCTTGAGCCGAGTGGGTACCTCTCGCTGAAACCTCGCTCTTTACAGTTTCTCGACCTCGGCAGAAATCCTCGATCAGATTGCGACTCTTCATCCCGAAACTCTCTCGTGCGTTCTGAGTCGCCGAGTAGGGACAGGTCGCGAGACTCGAAGTGAGTGTTTCGATTCTTGACGTGAGAGTAACGAGACTGAGGACTTTAATTCGCTTGCAGACATGTTTGTCACGTCGCAAATCGAACCCATGAACGACTACCTCTTCCATCTCGACTCAGATATTACTGCCTCTCGAGATCGCAACGTCAGGAAGGCCGCGAGAGAAGCGAGGGATGCATTCGTCGCCGAAAGAAAGAGAATTGTTGATGCTCGATTTGAGGTCAGTCACTCATCGTTGACTGCTGCCACGGCCAGACAGCTGACTTTGTGCGCGCTCTTGGGCTAGGACGAGAAGAAGCTTATGAACTGGTCGACTGGATACGCTGAACGCTCTCGTCAAGCTCAAGCTGCGAGAAAGAGGGTAGAGGCCGAACGGAAACAAGCTAGGATTCAGGAACGCATCAAGGAGTAAGGTTCGCCATATTTATTCTACAGACGCTCTGCTGATACAGAGTCTGCGTGACAGGGTAAAAACCCGTGCCCGATCTCTCGCATGTCATGAGGAAGTGTAAGCAAAGTTCCTTCCGGAAACTTGGATCACCTACACTGATGTTCTCGTCGCTCCGCAGACTAGCTTGGATTGCAAAGCACTCTCTAGTCAGAATCGACAAACCTCTCGACGAGAGCGGTCAGTGGCGCTTTTTCTCTGCCGGAGAACCCCTTGTCTGACCTCTTGGCGTGTAGAGTGGACCGAGATCTCGAGCATCTTGAACGAAAGGGAGGAGGAACGCCAACGCAACCTCGCAATCCGTCAGCTTGCCGCAACTCGAGTAGAACTCGTCACGGGCTACTACTCCTACTTCGAGCAAAGAGAACAAGATACCCATCGATTGAGTTGTCGTTACAGCAAAGAAGATTTCCAGAATTTTGTCGAAGTCAAGAAGTTAGCTGCCGCTCTCGCAGTCATTGGCGACCCTCTTTGGACTGAAGTTCTCCCCTCGATCGAACGAATTCTCGCCAAAAAACGGCTCGCAGTCAAACTCGCATACGCTCGACCTCTCGCAGCAGCTTACTCCGCGGCTGGTCGTCCACTCTCTGCCAATTTCCTCTCAGCTCTCTTCCCTCTCGGTGGTTCGCAAATCGGAGCCTCTGGCTGGAAAGTCAATCTCGACTTCCCCAATATTCTCGTCGACCACTCAACGGCGCTAGAGAATCAGCTCGACGAGCTCTTCTCGCGCTTCACCTCTCAAATCTTCTGCGGTCACATCGAACGTCACCGAGTTGAGTCTTCCCCAGATATCGAAATCGCAAGATCCTCGAATCGACCTCATAACTCCGGGGTCAGCGTATCTCTCGACTGGCTTCGAATCCTGTTCGCCATTCTGGCAGCAACGGGAGTCGAGGATGGATCTCGCGACGAAACGTCGGCGCAACTCGAAGCCCTTGGTCCTTGCTTCCAATGCAGGTTCGGAGGATGTGGCTTTTCAAATGGATTCCGCATGACATTCTCTCGACTTGTAAGCTATGTCTCATGATCGACTCAAATCGACACAAAAGTCTAATTTTTCTCCGCGTGCCCCAGCTCAACCACGTTTCTCAATCCGTCGTTCACTCTCGAGCTTTCAACCCTTACTACGCCGAAAACCCCCATCCTGTTTCCGTTATCGCCTACGTCCCGCGAGCTCCTGTCTCCAACGCCACTCCCACCTCGTCGTAGAGTGTCCTAGCTTTTCAGGTTCGTTCATTTCCGCTCTTCCGATCGATATGGTGACACTGACTCGCTTTGGCTCCCTCAGTCTTTCCCATTCCGATCTAGCTTCTTTTCGTTCTCTCGCCTCTTACTCTCTCAATTGATCGCTCTTCGTCTGCAAAAACGTTGCCGTGCCCCGTCTGTGCTGTTGAATAGTGAGACCGCTCTTTGAAGAGATTGAGCCGCGCTGCGATTTAGGTGTTCGAGAACGATCGCGAGGCGCGAAATGAATTAAACACCCACATCGTGTCGTTTAAGACGACCGGAGAACGTGACAAGAGAAAGGGCTACAGGAGCATCGAAGAAAAAAACGAAAGGGTACGAAGAGTCGACTTGCGACTTGGATTAGTGGTGAGAGGGGTCAAAGTGGTAAGGAGGAATAGTTGCTGAGCCAGCAGCACCTCAGGAGATGGCGGTCACTACTAGAATGGTTTCCGTCCTCTCGTCAGTTTGCTTTTCTGGCAAAGATTTAGGACGTGAAAGAAACTCACGATCAAGGATAAATGAGCGTCTCGCTTGTGTCGACTAGAAGTCGAACGAGTCAAGCGATAGAGAGTCAAAGCCTATCGAGTTGGAGAGGGACTCGTCAGCCTGCACACGACTCGACCGAATCAGGGAAACTCACCGAGGGTCCACCGCAGATTGTTGAGCCGTCGTCGTTGCAAGTCATCGAGCATCGATCGTATCCGATTCGCTTGCTCTGAACGGGCTTTGTGTTGGAGGCGTAACATTCTCCTCCGTATTCGACTCCCGCATAAGCGTAACCTTTCTTCTTCGCAGCGTCGAGACAGGATTTGACGGATTTGAACTTGGGAGACAACGTCGTCGAGAGTAGTCGAGGTCCAACGTCTTCGTAGCAGCCGAAGTACTTGTAGTTGTTGTAAGAAGTGGTGACTTTCGGAGTTCTGCGGGAAGGTTCGAGAGAATTATCAGTCACAAGCGAGGGCCCCGATTGAGAAATGGAGACTTACCCTTTGACGACCTTTGCACCGGGAGGCGCAAATGTACCGTTGTAGATGGTGACAGGGGAGAAGAGAGAAGGAGTCTTGAGATTCGGACAAGTCGAGCTGCTCAACTTGGCTTCTTTCGTTGTCTTCGTGACGGGATTGCAACCCGGGAGCTTCTTGACGTTCCCGAGAACCACCTCGTTGACATCGGGAGTCTTGCGACAATAACCATCTTTCGCTCGGTCGTAAAGTTCGAGCATCTTACATTCTTCGATGTTTCCGGAAGTCGGACTGTCACAAGTATCGATCGCTTTTTGGAGGATTGGAACGTCCCAGCCGCTTCATACCGCGTTTAGGTCAGCTCAGACCATTCCGATGTGAACGAACTTGAAGAAACTCACTTGAGGAAGTCACCGTGGTATCTATCCGTCGTTATGCAGTGGGTTAGCGAGAAACAACGAGAAGCAGCGAAGGAGGTTCACTAACCCGTAACCGGTGGGATCTCCTTGCGCGAGCACGAAAGGTGACTTGGGATTCTTCGCCTTGGACCAATCGTTCTTGAACCTATCGACGTCGTAGAATACCTCTGGAAATCCGAGATACGATTCAGTCACGAGCACGAGTGAGGAGAGAACGAATGTAGTTCCGATACGGGTCCGAACGCTTCGGCTTCGAGCTCGACCGGTGGTGGGAAACTTACCGAAGAAAATCGTGACGAGACGCTTCGGATGAGATTTAGGACACGGTCCAGATTCTCCTTGCGAGTAAGCAACGTGAGATTGATCCGGCTTGTACATGTTCTTGCCGTCTGCGATTCGAGATATGTGAGCTACGTAACTGATTGCGGGAGAATGAAAAGTCTCACCCCAGCAACTAGGAAAACGCATTTCTGCGATTTCGAGGGTGAGTCAGTTGCTGTAACGATCCAATATGAAGGATGGAGCTCACCTCCTCGAAGACCGTCTGGGCAGTTCACCTTCGGAAGCCAAGGGTTCCTCGTCGGGGACTGAGAACCGAGGCAGTTCCACCCTGTTTGAAACCACCACGAGGTATCAGTTTCTCACTCGCTCCATCAGTCTCACATTCCATCAGTTTCTCACTCGCCCCATGAGCTCGATGCGACTACTTACCGATAGCTTTGTCAACCTCATTCTTCTCGTTGAACGTCCTTCGGAACGGATCCCCCCCGAGCATCTTGAAGTCGGGCGGAAAGGCAAGGACTTTCGATTGATCGCTCTCGTGAGCTCGTGGCAGATAATAGACGAGACTCGAGCCTCCATCTTTGTGTGGTACGCTGGTGAAAGTTCCGTTGGCCCATTCGATGTAGAGTTGAGGGGACCAATATGCGGACAAGTCTTGCTTCGCGCGACAGCTTGAGCACTCCGATTGACGTAGCGTCTTGTAGTCAGCGCTCAAGCCGAAGTTGCTACCGCCGTTCACAGTATGAGTGTGACCAGCGATTTTATTAGGCGAAATGATCGGATCGGCGCGTTCTTGAATGAGGGGATTGTCGCACGGGAGTTTGAAGAAAGCGAGAGCAGGCGTCGTCGAGAGAACCGCGAGGGATAGAAGAGTCGGTAGAAGCATGGTGAGGAAGGGAGAGTAGGGAGAAAACGAGGGGGGAAAAGGGGTCAATCGAACCTGGTCGCAGGGAAGCGAGTAGGGAGAATGAGCGTAGAGGAGAGCGACGGACGAATCGAATCTGGTGACAGGAGCGTCGACGGGAAAGAGGGAGGAAGCGAACCAGCGATAAGGGAGGGAAAGACGAGAGGAGGAAAGGGAAGAAAGAGAGGGTGCCGGAGCAGTCGGTTGCATCAATTGAATCGCACGATCGAGAGGGTCAGAGCAGCTCGAAGGGTATCTGAACGGGTCTGTGCCTGCGGAAGCTCCTCGAGAGGGTCGTGAGCCTGAATTAACGGAGGAAACGAAGGAGGTTCGATGAAATGGAGAGCTGAGTCAGCGAGTCGCCTTGGCCGGGTCTCTGTCTACCTCAGGGCTCCCAGTCCTGTGAATGACCATCCACGAGTCGGTAAGTCGGCGGCGAATGAGGAGGCGGTTGAAGAGGAGTGAACGGAATTCGGCGGAGGTAAGGGATGAGAACGAGCGATAAGGATGGCTTCGGGTCTTCGGCTGGGGCCGTACGTCGTATCGGGCAGTCAGGCTGCCTGCAGGCCGAGCGGGATGGCCGCGAAAGTGAAGTTGTGCGGCTAATCAATTCCCGCGACACAGAGTCAGCGAACTTTGTACTCTGCTGCTCTGTTCTGATCCACTTCCTCGACCACCACACCCTTACTATTCAGCATGGTCCTACATCACATCGGTGAGTCCTGCTTCCTCCTCCTTTCGAGCTCTTTCCCCACTTCTCCCGACTCTGATTGCTCGAGGCTGACTCCTCGCTTACTGTAGTCCTATTCAAGCTCAAGAAAGAGATGACTAAAGAGCAGCGGGAAGAGTTCATCAAGGTCTGCCAAGAAGGTCAGTTAGTCCGGCAGTTCCCTACGAGTTCCTCAGTTGACCCAATTTTCGCTCGTTCAGGACTCTCCAAGATCCCTTACGGAACCTCTGAAGTATCAGGACCTCCCGTGTTTACCGAGCGAGCCGGTGGATACGATTACGGACTCTACCGAGCTTTAAAAGACGTCGATGAATTCCAAAAGTACCGAGCTTGCGATGAGCACATGGCTTTGATCAATGGTCCCGTCAAGGAGGGTGTTGCAGGTACGTCCCATCTCGTCTCGCCTCGGACTAGCGCTCGAAGAAAGGAGCGCGAGACAAAGTTAACGATTGAGTCCTCGTGAGAACAGAGATGGTCTCGTTCCAGATTCAAGGATGACTCCCAGCAAACCTATAGATCCGCATCAGCGCATAAAGATCTATGGGAGAACCTGGGCTGCCCGAAGCACAATTGCATTGACCGAAAGTCCGCAACGCAGAAATGTAAAATATCTCAAATCCGTTTACCTCGTTGGTTCTTCATCTGAGCGATCAGACTCGTCGGTGCAGTAGGGACGATTGGAGCAGAGCTCACCAGTGATTAGCATGGATCAGAAACTCACAGAGAGACGCCGACCTCTGCGATAGAGCTAGCTCAGAAGAACCAATTGCGACTCGGAGACTGCCCTCCTGACTGCCGATTGCACAGAGTTCTCGGTGCTCGACGGAGCAGCGCAAGGAGCTGTCTTGCTTGTTATCGCTCTGCTGATACTGCGTTGTGTGAAGGGAGAGCGTGAGACAAGCGTGAGGAAGGAGGGAGAGCGGGTGCCGACAGAGAGGAAGTTGGACTGATCAAGGGAGCCGCTTGGCCCTATCGAGAAGTCTTGCGATCGATGGATTGTGACGTATCGATTACCGAGTGTGGTGAAGAGGGCAAAGAGTCCGCACGTCGGAGTTTGATCTTTACTTCCACCTCTTCACCCGAACAGGACTTAAACCACGCCGGATGGACGCTCAAGCAATTAATACAGCAGTGAAGGAATGGTTGAGGCTAGAGTGAGTCCTCCCAGCTTCTTCTAGCCGGAACCCGCAAACTGATCCGATCCGATGATTCAACAGCCGAGTTTGTTGCTCCAGCTTCTCTCTGATAAGCCGGAGACTTGTAACGAGCTGACCGAGATATATACTGAGCAGAATCCGACCACTCGCGCTGAAGTAGAGCAACTCGTGGCCACTAACAACGATGAAGAACTCAAATCTCGCTTCGGAACTCGTATCGCTTTCGGAACAGCAGGACTTCGAGGACCTATGCAAGCAGGAACATCTTCCATGAATGACCTTACGATCTTACAAGCTTCGACTGGACTGGAGAAGTATGCGAGAGAAACGATTCCCGGAGCGAAAGAACGAGGATTCGTCGTTGGACATGATCATAGGCACAACAGCGAGAGGTTCGCAAAGTTGACCGCGGGAGTGTTCAGGAGGAATGGCTGGAAAGTGTACGAGTTCGATGGCTTGGTCCACACTCCGATGGTGGTGCGTGTTTCTTTCGCTCGTTTCTCCTAATTCATGCCCGACTGACTAGCGCTCGTCTGTGCGCTTCTGAGCGACTTGTAGCCTTTCGCAACGAAACAACTGAATGCTGCTGTGGGAGTCATGATCACTGCGAGGTGAGATCTGTTCGCTCCCGTGCATCTGAGCATTCTTTTGTTTACACTCTGTTTTCTCCTTGCTCAGTCATAATCCGGCGAAAGGTAAATCTTCTTACCTTCTCGTTATTCTATACCGCTTCAGTGAGCTGACTGCGCTCTGTCGAACTAACAGATAATGGTTACAAGGTAAAGTTCGCCCGCTCGAACTCAGAACTCTGCTGCCATTGCTTATCTCGTGCTCCATGATGCAGGTCTACTGGTCAAACGCGGTTCAAATCATTCCTCCTCACGATCACGGTATCGCCTCGGCTATTCTCGAATCCCTCGAAATTCTCGCAGAAGCTTGGGAAATTGACGGAACCGAGAGCAAATGGGACGGTACGCAAGCGATGATCAGCAAGTACATTGCTATGACCGAGAAGCTGGCGACGAGGAAGGAGTACGTCCCTGCTGCGTCCTGCCCTTGAGATCTCAGAATGCCAAATCGCTTTCGTCTCGAAACAGGATCAATGCGAAAACCCCTTTACGCTTCACCTATACCGCCATGCACGGTGTCGGCCTTCCTTTCGCACAAGCTGCATTCGAGTCTTTCGGTTTCTCAAGCGAACAGTTCAGTGTCGTTGAGGAACAATCTCGAGTTCCTGATCCGGACTTCTCGACAGTCAAGTTCCCTAACCCGGAGGAGAAAGGAGCTCTCGTGAGTCATTCCATATCGCTTGAATCCTGTATCGGGCTCTTGCATTGGAGGAAGTGGCTGACGATTCGAGCACGAGCAGGATCTAGCGATTCGGCATGCTGAAAAGGTCGGATCTACGATTGTCCTCGCGAATGATCCTGATGCAGGTCAGTCGAAACTCCATCCCCTGTATGTCCTGAGTCATCACAAGCTGACTCGAACTCGTGCATCGGCTACACTCCTGCCTTCGACTCGATGCGCCGACGATAGATCGATTCTGTGCCGCTGAGCAAGTCGATGGCAAATGGAACGTATTCACAGGTGATCAGATCGGAAGTCTGCTTGGATACGCCGCTCTCATGCGCTACAAAGCGAGTGGATTGCCCATCGGTGAGTGGACCCTCGTCGTTCTTCCTAATCCGCTCAGCTCATTGACAAACAACTCGCCAAAACTTTCGATCGGCTAGACAAGCTCGGCATGTGCGCGTCGACCGTATCCTCAAAGATGCTCCGCTCAATGGCGGAGAAAGAAGGTTTTGTTTTCCGAGAAACTTTGACTGGATTCAAGTGAGTTTCTCGTTACAGCAGATCTGTTTGTGATGGAGTGATCCAGTTCTGCGACTGACTTGAGCGTTTTGTCAGGTGGATTGGGAACGAGATGATCAAGCTGCAGCAAGAGGGCTACAACCCGTCGTTCGCCTACGAAGAGGCTATCGGTTTCATGAACGGCACCGAGATTCGTGACAAAGATGGAGTGGGTCGATACCAGAGAGCTCCCCTCTCTCGCAGTGCGTCAGCCTGACTGACAATGCTCGGTTGCGATTTCAGGTTACCGCTCTCGCTATCTTTGCGGAAATGGCGGCTGTTCTTTCATCAGAAGGGAAAACGCTCTCGCGACAACTCGACGATCTCTACCAGCAATACGGATTCCACGCGACGTCAAACAGCTACTTCATCTGTCGTGATCCTCGCAAAACTGATCGAATCTTTTCGCAACTTCGTTTCGGTTCTCCTGACGTTGTGAGTCGCTCTGTCGATTATTTGCTCGAACTCAAGCTCAGCATCGCTATTTTCGGTTCTCGATAGGATTCTTCGACGGCATCAAGCTCTCTACTCAAACTTCCCAAGAGCTTAGCTTCGTATCCTCTCACTTCTATCCGAGATCTCACAATCGGCTACGACTCTTCATCACCTGCTCCCGATCATTTGCCGACTCTCCCTGTCGACAAATCTTCTCATATGATTAGCTTCGAGGTAGGAGGAGACGATGGAGTCAGCGTGGTTGGAACTGTTCGCACGAGCGGGACTGAGCCGAAAGTAAGTTTTCACAGACTCTCGCACCTTTAGCCAGCATCGAGCTAAGCAGTTTGTCCTCCATCGCAGATCAAGTTCTACCTCGAAGCGAAAGGTTCAGATCGACCTGCGGTACTCCGAAAGCTGCAAGAGGTGAGAGAAGCGGTCGGAAATGAATGGCTTCGATGGAGCGAGAACGAATTGGAGAAAGCTTAACGAAATGCAATGAGCTCGTGCCTTACTTCGGTTTCTCGTCCCAGAGTTTTGTCGGTGAGACTGCTCTATGATGCTACGATTCGCATCCGTTGTCTCTCGTGTGCATCGAATCCACAGATAAGGGAGAGTCTGAGCACTGCATCAGCGAACTGGGAACTCGATTCTAATCCCGACTGTCAATTCCTCTCCTGACTGAGACTCTCTCTTTCCCGCGTCGTCCTTTCTCCTCATTATCAGAGCTCATTCCACTGAGACACGTCGAGGAATGCTACATCAAGAAGGAGACATTTCGTCTCAAACCGAGAAAAAGCTGTCTCGAGCGCATTCTGTCCCCGGGAAAGGTGTCTCTTCGTTCCTGTTCTCATCTTGACATTCACACACAAAGCTGTGTACTATCCTGCTTTGTTCTCGCGCTCAATGACGCTCGGAAGACTGTGAATTCAGCTTGCTTTGGCGCGAATAGCACTTCTTCTTCCGTTTCACCCCCTCACCGTTGTCGACAAGAATGCCTCTGTTCAAGCGGAACAGTATCACAACATCTTCCGTCGAAGAAGCTGGGACGAGAGAACCATCAAAGCTAAAGAAAACGAAGAATCCCAGTCGAAGCAGCACAGGAGGAGGCTGGTTTAGGAGGAAGGGTTCAATGGATAGCGAGAACTGTGAGCACATTTTGCTCTGATCATCGATATGATGTGCGAGCTGACTCGCTTGGTTCCACAGTGAGTGCTGAACGTCGAGGTTCGACAGATTCAAATTCTTCCTTCGCGTCAACTTCGAGCTCAAACTCCTCAATGACCCTCTTCGACTCTCCTCGTACATCGATCTCGTCCTCCCCTCCTTCTCTACACCGTCTCGCAACTTCGAGCACCCCATCACTCCAAATCACTCCTCCAACTCCTCAGCTCAACCCGACCCTTTCTCCGTTCTACGATGATCCTCCCCTCGACGACAACCGGAGCGCAGTCTGGCCCTTCTCTTCCTCTGCAACAACTTCGTCCTCATCTTCCTCTTACACGTCTTCCGTATTCTCCCTCTCTTCAGCTTCCCTGCATTCTCACGATCGAAATGACCACTCGCCATCGAATCAAGACTCGTCCCCCTCGCTTTTCCTCTCGTACCTACTCAAGTACTCGTTCCCGCAAGTTCCACCGAGGTCGGGATCGACGTCGGAATTGATGGGAGTCCGGCAGTTGTCGGAAGCGAGGGTGAATGTTGAGGACAGAAGAGGGGAGGAGGAACCGAGGAGATTGATCGATTATTACTTGGACTCGTCGTTACGAGCTTGAAGGAGAGTTGGCAACTATAATGAGGATATTCAGGGTCAGGTGAGGTGAGGGAGAAGAAGAAAAGAGCAGGATCCGAGCAGAATCCTCCAATGAACGTAGAGTTGTCGTCGGTGAACGAGGTGGGTTACCGGATTCGTATGTTGTATTCTCGTAGGTCCTACTTAGGCTTGTATATTTCGATAGATGGTCGTTCACTCGAACGCCGGGTCCGCTTTAGCATGCGAGAATGAAGCCTCAGGCGACCGCGATTGCAGCAGCTTAGCGTTCTCCTGTATGCCAATGATCCCCAGCGAGGTAGAGAGTCCAGATACGACGAGGTCGAGTGAATGGTAGAGGGGCAGGAAGCACGAGTCCCTCTTTCAAGTCAACATCCACCTCGACCATCTCAGAACACCTCATTCGACTAAGAGAACAGCACTTTATACGCTCTAGTACAGTCAAGAACGATCAGTGAAATCTCTAGCCTTGACAGACGATGTCTCTAGTCCTCAACTCGTATTTGTCCGACAAGTCGCTCAAGATCAGGTCAAAGGCGATCCCTTGGGATGTAAGTTGTACCTTCCAGTTCGATCTATAGCTGGTAGCATCCGTAGCTAACCTCTCCTCATTCCTCTCGTCTGTTCATCTCGTCATCGTTTCCCTCCCCCACTTGTCGCTTTCCTCTGCAACAGGGCTATCAACGAGCGGGACTACTATCAGCTGAAGATGTTGGTTTGATTCAAAGGGTCGTAGGAAGTAAGGACAAGGCGGAACCAATCCTCGACGCGGTACGTTCAAACTCCCCTCTCTCATCTTGGCTCCTCCTCCTCAGCAGGCTCTGACAGACCGACATTCGCGACTACACAGGAGGGAGAAACGTACGCAGCTCTGTACATCCGGTTGTTGAACAAGTTGTCGAGGAACGATACTTTGCAGTTTATTCTCGTTCTTTTGGGAGATTTCATCGCAGGTCAGTCTCCTCCTACTCTGCCCTTTTGCCGCTCAAACGATTCGTCGTCTGACTCAGTTGAGCGTCCACTGTAGATCGCGAAGACCGTATCCCACTATTCTTGTCGCCGAGTTCCGATTCACCTTACCCTCTTCTTCTCAAGTGAGCATCTCTTGCGCTCCCCTGCTCCTCCGACATAACACTGACATCGTCGACTCGCTCAGACTTCTCGACTCGCAAGATGATTTCGTACGACTCAAAGCCGCCGTGATCGCTTCAGTTTTGCTTTCCTACGACAAAGATCCTCAAGATGAAGTCGTGACGAAGCTCCTCACCCACCTTTCCCATCTCATCAGTACGCTGGACTCTCATGATCAGCTCCGATGTGTCGCTAATCTTGTGTGTTCATGCGGACAGGACTACCGAATGAACCGGAAAGTCAAGATGTCGGAGTTCAGTGTCTCGAATCAGTTTTGAGGGTACAGAAGGCGAGAACAGTCGCATGGGAGACGGAGAATGGTGATTCAAAAGTACCGAAAGTGATCGAAGGGTGAGTCGAAGTTGAATCGCATTACTTTAGCCGCCTCGGTGAGGAGGCTGACCACACCTTCGCCCTCACAGACTCGTTCAACTACTCAAGAGCAACCCTTCGCCTCAGATGCAGTACCAACTCGGTTTCTGCTTCTGGCTTCTCTCGTTCGATACCCCGGTCGCAGAAAACATCAACTCGTGAGTCGCTCTGCAAGCAGCATTCATATCCCATAAGCTCACGCAGATCACTCTTTTAGGAAATACAACCTCATCCCCCTACTTCTCGATCTCGCACGATCAGCGATCAAGGAAAAGATCCTCCGAATCGTTCTCTCGACTTATCGCAATTTGATCATCAAAGCTCCTAAACAAACTCTCCCAGCTCTTCTCATCGCGAAAGTGTTACCGTTCGTCAAGACTCTGCAAGGTCGAAAGTTTGGAGACGAAGAGATTAAGGAGGACGTGGATTTCTTGGTTGAGGAATTGACGAAGAGTTTCGAAGGTCTAACGTAAGCTCTCCTTCACCTTCTCGTTTGTCGCAGTACTTCGACAAGTGAGAGACTTACGAATCGTGAGGCCGTCGACAGAACTTACGACGAATACAAATCGGAGTTAGCAACGGGTCATCTAACTTGGTCTCCTCCTCACAAGAACGACGATTTCTGGCGGGACAATGCATCGAAACTGACGGAACGGGATCGAGAACAACTTAAGTTAGTCTTTACCTCATCGTGCGCTTCGATTTCTCGAACTGACGAAAGCTCTTGAATTCGATTAGGACACTCGTCAAGTTGTTGATTTCCTCACAAGAACCTCTCACTCTCGCTGTAGCTGCAAATGATATCGCTCAATTCGTCAAGTTCCACGACAATGGAAAGAAGTGCGTCCACCTTTCCGTTTGTCTGACCCGAACCTGACTTTCTTTCGCTTCCTTTCTAGAGCGATTGAGGACCTCGGAGCGAAAGCACGAGTGATGGAGCTCATGGCTCACGGCGATCCAGACGTCAAGTATCAAAGTTTGGTCGCGACTCAACGATTAATGTCGCACGCTTGGCAATAGATTTTCCCCTCTCTCACGCTCACCTTATCCTCTTCCGTTCGTACCATTCGTTTTGCGCTCATGATGTTCTGTATCCCTTTCTCCGTTTGTCTCTCTCATCCACAGTTGCAATTTTCTTGGTTTTCCACTTTGCTCGCGGGACATCACTTTTTCGCTGCGCAGCTCACTTTCCCATTTTTCCGATTCTCTTTCTCTCTGTTTTGCTGACATTCTCCAACAATCTCGCTGAACGATGTCGACTGATCCTTTCGCAACGATCCGCACCAACTTCACCGGTCGACTCGACGATACTCCTCCCGTTTCTTTCTCGATTCAAGCTGCGATTCTAATCGTCTTTTCCTCAGCGTGCGTCCCTTCCTTCCTACCTGTCTATCGCTTGGTGACGAGTCACTGACGCCCTCGATTCGTCCGCGCCAGGATCGCATGCTTGAGTTTCACTTCTATCGTCGTTCGACTCTTCAAGAAAACTGGAAGGTTTTGGACGGTCGCGCAGAATGGAATCTTTCACTTCAATGCATCGATGGTAGTACAGCTGCTTTCGGGGATCTACGCCGTCTGTGAGTGAAAGAAGTTTCGAATGGGAAACTCGCGGAACGAGCACTGACTTTGCTCTAAACGATCTCGACAGTTCAAGTTGTCTCGCTCGCTGGATACCTCACGAAACAATACTCGAAAGTCTCTCATCTTACCCTCCAACTTCTCTCGCCTCTCATCCTCTACTTCTCTCTCCTCGTCATCCTTCACTCTCTCGTCCTCGAGCTCTCCCACAATTCTCTCCTTCGTCCGTTCCCCGGGCCTCCTTCTTCTCTGACCGATGTATGGGAGCTCTCGCACACTCTCAAACTTCGTCAAGAACGTCGTCGTTCGCTCAAGATCAACGTCGTCTCGCTTCTCGCGATTCTCGTTCTCATGATCGCTCCCTTCACCTCGACTCTCGCTTTCATCAACGATTGGAAGAATCTCAAATCGATCATCGAGGAGGCGGTCGTTTGGGCCAAATCGATTGAAGCGGCGCACTCCCCGTTGAGTTCAATCAGATTCGGGGAATTGAACGCTAGAATGGTCGATTCCGAGCGAGAACTCGTTACGACGGCGAGACTCTGGGGTGGATTCTGGTTGGCGATGCTCACCATCTGTCTCGCGGTGAGTCACTCCTTCACTTTTAGCTCGATGAGTAGAATGAGCTCATGATTGATTTTTCAGATCTACCTTCCAGCTTTCGCGTACGTGACCTCGACACTTCGTTCACGCCGCCGAGCTATTCGACGCGCTCTCGCTCGTTTGGGCAACTCGAACGGTCAAACCGATACGATCACGATCGACGACGACGGTGCCTCGAAAGCTGGAACCGAAAGTACGACTCTCGCGGAGGAGAAACGACAAGACATCAAAGAGAGGTTGCTCAGGACTGACAGGAAGATCAAACAAGTGAGCACCTTTCTCTCACCGTGTGTTTCCCATTGACTCGATTGACCAAAACTCGTCTCTAGACTCACCTGCGATTCTTTCTCACGGTTCCTGTCGTCTTGAGCAACTTCGTTCTGCTCGCCTGGGTTCTCAAGCACTTCTTCCCCGACTCTGCGAGCCTCTTCACTCTTACCCTCTGGTCAGCCTGGTCCTTCTCTCCTCTTGCGCTTCTCTCTTCGCTTCTCTTCGCCTTCCACACCCTGTTCGCCCGTCTTCCGGTCCTCCGCCCTACGTCGACGTTCAAGATCGCGAAGTCTCCTCCTCGCTATCGTTCTCACTGTCGAGGAGGCGACTCGAGCTCTCAACTTGGATTGACCTCCAATTTCGACACTCGCTCGATCGCCTCTTCGACCTACACGGCCCACCCTCCCTCGTCCTTCCACTCTCGCGGCACCTCGTTCTCGAACGCGAATCTCCCGTCGTACGATCCAATTTCGACTTATCGTGCGCAAACTTCTTACCCTCCTCTTCAAACTGCTCGAATCCCTTCGTCGAGTCTCCCGCTCGCGAAGAAGACATCGAACACTACACTTGCGAGGAAAGCGGTACCTGCGCAAGAGGGAGAAGTGGAGACGATTCATCAAGGAGAGGGACAAAAGAAGGAGGAGGACGACGATGACGAGGCGCAGTCGTCTCAACACGGATCGCTCTGGAAGGAGGAGCTCAAGTAGAGCATACGTCACAGGGACTGAGTCACTCAGGGATGGGTCTAGCTTGCATGTACAAAGGCAACCTTTCTTGTTTCAATGTCTGTAAATGTCAAACGTCTCGGTTCTGAAACGATCTCCGTGCCTCCCTTTTCCCTCCATGCTTCGCTTACTACCTCAATGAGCTCATACGACTGTCATAAGTTGGGAGCTCGCCTCCCGATGATTCCTCGCTGCTAACCGTTTGTACCTTCGAGTATCGTTTCTCACTCCTGCGACCTCGCCTCCTCCTCCCTGCCGGTCTCGCGAGCTCGGCTGCGACTGACGCAGGATCGCGTGACATGTCGGAGGACCCTCGCCTATCGATCTTAGCTTGATGACGAATGAATGCTTTCTCTTCGTTGTCTGAGCTCGAGTCCCCAGGCTGTTCTCGAAGTTGACGTCGGTAGGCGTAGAGCTCGTAGGTGAACCATAAGAGCGGAGACAGGATGAATCCTGCGCAGGCTATGATGACCTAGGTTGGGAAAGACACAGTGTCAGAGCTTTGACGGCGAAACGCCCAGCCTTGAGGACGACGCACCGTTCCCGCTGCAAGAATTTTGCCCTCCGCTTCCATGCGACCTTGCGTAGCGACTACGGCTGCCCACAGAGTCATCGCGATGGCAAAACCTGACCAACACTGCGTGAAAGAACGAACCCGAAAAGGTCAGCTTGACCCACCCAGCACCATCGGAACGAAAGTGACTAACGAGACATAGCCAGAAGATGGCACTGAGTAACTGTACATTCTTCGTACATCGTCCTATCAAGCCCACGACCGTAAGGACCACTGCTCCGACGAGAGTGATTGTCGAAATGAGCGAGAGGGATTGATGTTCTTGCTCGGAATAGTCTGCAAGTCGAGTTCGAGCCTCTTGGTCAGTCAGAGAGGGCGCAAGAAGCTGGAAGAGGACTCACGGAAGCAAATTTTGACCAAACCGTAGAAAGCGAAAGGAACGAAAAAGATGAGGGTGCAGATACCTGCTCCTATGATCGCTTGCGACGGCCTAGCACAACAACACGACATTGCTGCAGCTCGACGGGAAAGGGAGGAGGAAAGAAAGAGAGGAGGGTCGAGAACGAGAGTCTGAGCTCAAAGAAGAACCGAGCGCGCTCGGTCTTGCTTCTCCGATCAGACTCCGCGGTACATCGTCGACAGCTTCTCCCGTTTGTCTCCCGCTCTGTAGCCTACAGTAGGAGAACTCACATGCAGCGTACAGACCTCGTAAGCTTTGACTGAGTCGATTTCAGTCTCGTCGGAAATCGCTTTGCGTTTTCTCCCGAAAGCAGTCATTCAGGGGAAGTTCGAATCGAGACGACAAGTCCTAACCTTTCCGAGGTTCATTCGACGCGAGCGCGGCAGTCGAGACCGAATCGAAAATCTCGGAGCGTGGGAGCGAAAAAGTGGAGAAATTCGTGAGTGAAATCCGATTTCTCGTCGGATTCGAAGCTTTCACTTGCATTCTCACCTTTCACCCAAAACACCTTCAAGACACCCTACAACCGCAGAGATGCAAACACCAAGACCGCAACGTATCGATAACACGGAAGCTCTCGCTCCTTGGGCGACTGGGAAAACTTTCGCTGGACAAGATCAGCTACCGAAACTACCAATTCCGCCTCTTGAGGAGACAATGACGAAGTATGTGAAAGCTCTCGAGGCTTTACAGGTACGTCTCTTCCCTCTAGCGGTGAACAGAGAGAAAAAGTTACGTCAGGGAAAGAAGTGGGGGAAGAAATCGCGAAGATGGCAGGCTTAAAGCACTTCCTGCCCGTCCGGATACGAAGCACAATACCTTGGGATACAGGGGAATACATAGAGGCTGAAGAGAGAAAGTACTGACGCGAAATTTTTCGCTCGTTTTTAGTCTCCCTCTGAACATGCTCACACCAAGCGAGTCGTTCAAGGTTTCCTCAAGAACGAAGGTCCTCTACTGCACCAGAAGCTCAAGGACTACGCCTCGAATCGGGCTTCTTACATCGAAGAATGGTGGACAGAATCTTACCTTTCTCATTCCGAATCCGTCGTTCTCTCCTTGAATCCTTTCTTCATTCTCGAGTGAGCCTTGCTTCTCTCTCTTATTCACGTTGAGCTACAGCTGACGAGACTCGTGGCTGCAGAGATGACCCAACACCGGCAAGAGGTAGTCAACTCATGCGAGCAACTTCGCTCATTCTCGCAAGTTTGTCCTTCGTTCATGATTTACGAGCTGGTGTGCTCGAACCCGACAACTTCCGCGGTACTCCTCGTAAGCTTTCCTCTGCTCGTACCGAGTCGAATGCCAAAGCTGACGACAGACTTGCGTCTACAGTCGACATGAGTCAATACACAAAACTTTTCGCAACGGCTCGAATTCCCACAAAGTAAATTGGATTCGGCTCTATCACTTGTCAAACCGTTGATTGAGCTTTGAGTACTTTACAGGAACGGATGCAAGATGCAAGTGGATGCCGAATCTCGACACATTATCGTCATGGCAAGAGGTCAATTCTACTGGTTCGACGTGAGTTGCTCCTCTCAAACACCGCATGATACAGCTCGATCACTCACAATTCATTCTCTCTGTAGGTCCTCGATTCGAAGAACCGACCTTGCCTAACTGAACGAGCTCTTCTCTCCAACTTGACTGCGATCGTCGCCGATGCTGCTCGAACTCCTCCGAATCAAGTCGCTCAAGCCGCCCTCGGAGTCTTGAGTACTGAACGTCGAGCAACCTGGGCCGAACAACGACAGCACATCGCGAAGAACATGGGGAACGCAATGTGTCTCGAAGTCCTCGACAAAGCTCTTTTCGTTGTTTGTTTAGACGACTCGAACCCGGAAACCGCTAGTGAACTGTGCAGCAACATGCTTTGTGAGTATATTGAGTGCTTCCTTCGCTTTCGTATCAAGGACTGACGATTCGAACTCGCAGGCGGTACTTACAAGCTCGAGCAAGGTGTTCAAGTCGGAACTTGCACGAATCGATACTACGACAAGGTGAGACGATCGAGCTATGAGTTCGCTACTCTCAGCTCATTGTGCTATCTTCTCACAGCTTCAAATCATCGTCGCCGCGAATGGGGCAGCCGGTATCAATTTCGAACATTCGGGAGTCGACGGTCACACCGTTCTTCGGTGAGCTGCTTCTACGTCTCCGCGTATCGTATCGTACTTCTCTTATCGTACTTCTGTGACGCTCTACCATTGTCTAGGTTCGTCGCCGATGTTTACACTGAGCTCATTCTCCGATTCGCCCGCTCGATCAACTCTGCTTCCGGAACTCTCTTCAAAGCGAAACTCTCTCCCTGGGCAAAAGGTGGACCTGGCAAGAAACCCGAAGGCGAGATCCCGGAAGAACCTGACACGGAACCGAAGAAACTCGAATGGATCATGACCCCCGAACTGAAACAGGCAGTCGTGAGTCCTTACTCTCTCTGATATGCGACTCTTGGTCCTTAGCTGATACTCTTTCGACAATAGCGCTTTGCCGAAACCCGTCTCGCCGATTTGATCTGTCAAAACGAGGCAGTCGCACTCGAATTCGAAGTTTATGGAAAGAACGCTATTACTCGTGGGTTTCGTACTCTTCCATTGTTTGCGAGCATGCGCTGATGTTCGCTTGCTACAGAACACGGCTTCTCTCCCGATGCTTTCGTTCAAATGGCCTACCAAGCCGCTTACTTCAGTCTCTACGGACGAGTCGATTCGACCTACGAACCCGCTATGACGAAGAACTTCCTTCACGGTCGAACGGAAGCTATCCGATCTGTCACTCCTGAGTGAGTTCCCCTCCATCTTGCTGAAACCGTTCGCAGATTGCTCATTCTCGTTTTTCATTCCCGCAGAGCTCTCGCATTCGCCAAAGCTTTCAACTCTGATGCCTCGCCTCGTGAAAAGGTCGCCGCTCTCCGCAAGGCCTGCAAAGCTCACACCGAATTGACGAAAGCCTGCGCGAAAGGACTCGGACAAGATCGACTCCTCTACGCGATGTACTGTCTCGCACAGCAAAAAGAACGATCGGCTGCAAAGGCAGGAGACTCGTCTGCACCTCCCTCCGACAGTGAATCGAGTGATTCCGAAGATGTCGAACGACTGATCGCGAGAATTCCGGAATTGTTCAAGGATCCGGGTTACGCAAGGTTGGGATCTTCTACGATCAGTACATCGAACTGCGGTAACCCTGCTCTACGATTGTTCGGGTTCGGTCCTGTCGCGGCAGACGGTTTTGGATTAGGTTACATTATCAAGGTGAGTCGCAGCCTTTCTCATTCTCAACAATTCAATCTCACTCTTTGCTTCTATACGCAGGACGACTCGATCGCGATCTGCGCAGCCTCGAAACATCGACAAACCTCTCGATTCCTCGAGACCCTCCGCCTCTACTTCCTCGAGATCCACAAGATGCTCAAACAGCTTCACCAAGAAGCGAACCGAAAACCCAACTCGGTAAGTTCCTCTTCTCCTTCAACCTGTCGATCTGTCAGCTCACAAGCTCTCTGTGCTATCAATCAGGTATTCGTCGATCACTTTGCTGGAGAAGTCGATGCGAGATCCGGAAAACCTATTTCTCACATTCGAAACGGATCGCTCGAGCTCGAAGAAGCAGATTACGACGATGGCTACGGGTTCTACGGTTCCGTCAAAGGGGTACGTCTTTCACTCTCTTCTCTTTGCCTGATCTGGAACTGACGGACTATTGGCCGCGAACAGGAGGAGAAACCTCACGATCGAACGAGGAAACCTGGACAACGATGGGCTGTCACTCCGGGAACCAAGATCAAGACTGTCGATTTGTGAACGCACTCTCTCTCTCTATACCTCTTACTGCCTCTCTCTGTGTTTGTCTCTTCTTATTTGCACGCGCGAACGCTGTACAAGTCTCTGTCACGAAACAAATTTGTCTTCCCTCTTTCCTGTCTCGAGCGGCTCAAGACCGTGCGCGCATGTTGAGCTTCTCACCGCGACAATGACGCTGAAGGGAGAGATGCAGATTATGAGATGGGTTTACTATTATTGACAATTTTCGAGGTTCAATACGAATACGATTCCGGTCAAGAAAGATTCTATTTCGATGGTGTAGCTTCGTCGACGGCTTCTGCAACCTTTTCGAGGAAGTGTTCATCGGGAAGGGCGAGAGCAGCCTCCGCTCGGGTAATGAGGTCATACTCGTCTGCGTCTTCATCGTCAAGATCCTCCGCATCTGAGGCGAACAAACCCGCATATATCAGTTTCTACTTTGTCCAAATATACCGAGTGATCGCTGCTCACCGTTGCCGTAGATATCAGGGTGTTTCCTGAAGCACTCTTGCATTTTCCTAAACTTCTCGACGCAATCGACTCCTTTCGGTTCGGCTTCACTGTACACGAAACACGAGAACGCCGCCTTGAAATCTTCTCCACAGGGTCCGTCGGCCATTCCACCCAGACACGGACAGTCCCAGTTGATCTCGCCCGTTTCTGGGTTGAACGCTGCCGCTTGAGAATTTTCTTCTTCGGGAGCGGTGGAGGAGGTAGGGTCGGCGGCGGAGGGTGCGGGAGCGGATTCGGCGGAGGAAGAGGAGGAAGAAGAGGATGAGAGGCTAGAGGGAGTGAGGGATTCCGGGACGACTGAGAGAAAGGAGAGAAAGGAGAGAAGGCAAAGGATGAAGTCAGCAATGTTAACAAGGCCAAAAGTGTTGCCCATGGAGCAGCCAGCCTCTCAGGACTATTCGAGACTCCTCTCAAGTGCATCGGAAGCTCGGCAGAGGGCGAAAGAGGGGAGAGATCAAACGAGATGAAGCAACTCACCTTCCTGCACCTTTTCCTTGACCTTTTCGACTACAGCATGCTTGTCTTTCTTATTCCCGACTGATAGGATCACGGCGGTCCATCCAAAGAGAGCTACGAGACCGAGAGAGGCGACGACGATCGGCTTCTGAGTTTGGGATTGGTGGACGCCCCGTCTTGGTGCGCTCGACGAGGCGAATCGTTGGATGGGAATCTGAACTGGTAGGCGTCGGGGAAGCGTTCGGAGAGGTGCGCGTAACATGATCGATTAGCGAATGATGAAAGAACAAAATCAATTTCTCGGACTTGCTTCCGAATCTCGCATCGTAACAATGGGGTCACTCTGGAGCTGACACTGTCGCGAGGAGGCTAACGTTGCAACACATGGGAAACAAAAGATCGCAGACGGGAATGCAGCTTTTAGAACTTGAACTTTTCCTTCTCCTTGTCCTTCTTCTTGCTTTCAGCTGTGAGATCCACGAAGCAAGGAAGTCAGGGACACTGCTCGTGGGAGGACAATAGCTCATGTTGAAAGATGAGGATGACTTACCCATTTTCCTTCGTTTCGCAACTTCCTTCGCCGCAAAATCACTGAAATCTTCATGCGTTCCACCTCTCTGGTTCCCTGCCGCTTCATACCTCTGTCTCAACTCGTTCTCCGTCAAGCCCTCAAGATCTGCCGCATCAAGCGCGATATCGACTCCACCCGCCTTTCGTTTCGTTCCTCTCTCTTCTTGACCCAATACCGGTGCTTTCGCTCCTCCTCCCGCTCCCCCTCCACCTCCTCGAGAAAGTGCCGAAACGTCGTAAGTACGATCCGAGCCCATGAACCCTCGCATCCTCGATTCCTTCTCCGGTAAAACTTGATACAATTCCTTCGGTCCCGAATCTTCTTCCTCGGCTTCCTCCTCTTGAGTCGCATTCGTCGTTTCTCGTCGTTTTCGAAGTTCGAGGAAATCGGGAGTTTCGAGTCCTCCTGGAACTGTAGACGCAACGGATTCGAGCCCGGAAGGTGTCGCGAGTCCGTTTGCTGGAGTCGCGAGTCCGTCGCCGTAGGAGGGTTCCTCGCCGTCGGATTCTTCGTCCGACTCTTCCTCCTCCTCGGATTCTGTGTGGATATCTCGCGATCATCAGCCTACCGCTTCGATTCAAGGCAGAACGATCACGACAACTCACCTTCAACTTCGGGTTCGAGTTCTCCCCAAGGTTCCCTCTCAATCGGCTCTCCACTCTGTTCCCACGAAACAGAAATAGAGTCAGACCAACGGCACCCACGGAATGAAGGGTGATGATGCTTACTTGTTGACCTTGAGCGTCTGAGGCAACACCGTAAATATCTCCATACAGCGGTCGACCGTACTCGTCTAGAGGAGGTTTACCCCATCCACCAGGGTGGAATCCCCATGCAGCTCTGTCATCCTCCCATACAAACTCCGGTCAGTCTCGTGCTCAAAAAGCGCAAAAGAGGGAAAATGAAAGCTCACCCTTCTGGAATTGGTGCGTTCAAACCTGGGATTCGTAGATTAGGGTAAGAAGGAGGAGGACCGTAACGTTGCATCGAGATGAGCCATGGTGGTGGTGCGAGAGGGGGGATCGAGAGAGCTTCTTTGAGTTCGGGGGAGAGGTCTCCGGGTTTTTTCTCTTTCAGTTTCGTTTCGAATTCTTTGCCTTCGTAGTACCTAACATCGAGAACAGTGATGCATGAGCTCCATGGTATAGGCGGGGAGGAGAAGGGGAGGAAGTCGATTCGTACATTTCACCAAATTCAGTCATTTTAGGCTTTGTTTGATACTTGAAGAACGCATCGTGAAGCTTTTGATAGTCGATATCGATCTTGCCCATTTTCGGTTGTACTCGTTCTCGAGTCTTTTGTTTGAGTGATTGTCCTTCTTCCTTTTCCTTGATCGCGTCTCGTTGAGTTGCGATACCCGTATCGGCGATGAAACCTGTGCATCGAGGATTCGCACGATCAGTATCCTCGTACTGTAGATCGATGACAACTCCGACGCACTAGGTAGCTGGAACGCCGGTTTCTCGATTCCCCTCTTCCCCGCCAAATAATCCCTCTTCTGTCCCCAATGTTGCGGAATCGGTACCGTATTCTTATGACTCTTGATCATGACCAACAACCTCGGATCCTGAGCCGACACATCGACCCATTCGACTACTTCAGGTTTCGAAACCAAGCGTTTCAATTCCGCGACGGTTAGTCGATTCATTTTACGTTGTTTGCGCTTCGAGATTTCTTGAGGTTCTTCTTCGTCGTCTTCGGAAGGTTGTTCGTCGTCGGAGTAGATGATCTCGCCTTTATCGTCTCCAGTGATCGCTCGAGATGAAGATTCAGTCTGCGAACGAGATTATTTCCGTCAATTGTCGCACTCTCGCAGCTGAACGAGAGCGCATGAGTCTCACCTTTACTTCCTCTGGTACTTGGAAGTGCTTGAACACATCCTCGAATCCCGCCGGTACCGAAGAGAGGTCCACTCCATCTTCCGCCTTCACTTCGGGCTTCTCCTCACCCTGGGCGGCGTACGATCTCAGCAGTCAGCTCCACTCGAACCAGCATCACCCTAGCAAGAAGGAGAGAGCTGACCTGTGTAATCTCTGCGGGTTTCTCGATCGGTCTCTCATCAGTCACCTCGCTCGTCGCAGACTTGGCTGCTGATCCCTTCTGTTTCTTCTTGAGTCGTTTCAGTTGTCCTCGAGATTTGTTCGATGTCGAGATTGGGGCGCCGTTCGCTTGAGGTGGGTTCGAGGTTGATGAGGAGGAGGATGGAGGAGGAGCGGCGGTTGAAGCCATGATAGCACCCGACGCTTGCTGTATCGAACAGATAGAAAGTTGGTGTTCGGCAGAGATGTGGCAGCGAGATAGGCGGAAGTGAAAGGTGCAAGATGAACTTCGTCGCAACTCGCGGCTCAAGTCGAGAATCGCAAGCTACATTTCGCACAACTTTTCGCTGTGACCTGCCCTACGAGGAGCACTGTTACACTCTGTCGCGAGCGCTGCGGGTCCGGAAACGAAGCACGGGCGATATGGACCAAGATTCAGAGAAAACAATTCGATTGCATAAACTGATCTCGAGGTCAGTCAGACGAGACCCTCCCTGTCATATCGACGCCGGTAGTAGAGTCCTATGATATTGAAGATCGTCGGCCTTCATGCGACCTGCGCCTACAGCCCCGCCGACGAGCAACTTGCCGATTCTATCTTTCCTCCTTGACATCTCAGCTCCCGCTTCGTCTCCGCGAGCTTATGACTCCTCTACCTCCTCGCCCACAGCCCGTGATGGTCTTGTGTCCCATGTATCGCTTGCCAAAAACGTCGAAGACTACGCGGTTGTTGTCCCTGATGGGTCGAAAAGCTTGAAGCAACGTTCGAAAGGTTTTCAGCGTATGTTTGTCGCGTCTTAGCGCCGATGAGCTTGACCTTTATCGTTTGTGACGTAGGGTGAGCTGTCGATTCACGAGAGCGTCGATTCACGAGAGCGCAGGAGGACTGGCCCGTCGTCGCATCGGATCGTGAACGACTGGAAACGAGAAATGAAAACTGTCTCGATTAGGGTTGGTCACAGGCGGGAGCGACCGTCTACCGGGGCTCAGTGTCAAATGCGGTCGTCGGTGTAGTCGATGCTTGTACGAGACGAATCAGAAGCCGTACTGTTGCGAGCAGGAAAGACTTTCTTGTCGTGTGATATTGGCGATACGTGTCGACCTCCTTCACGTGAAAGAGCGGTTTCCGCCGCGACGAGCAGAACGAATATCCCCCTGAGATTGCTCCTGAGCTTGTATCGCTGTGTTCCGTCGACGAGAGCCGGTGAATTTCAGGGGAGGAGGGCGAGAGGAGAGGAGATTCCGGGACGATCTTGACCGCCGCTAGCGCTTGAGGGAGAACTACTAGAGCCTAGTGAAGCCGTATCAAGTGAATCAGGACTTGGCCGAGTTGGAGTAGAGAGGAGTAGAGAGGAGAAACGCAAGTTGCTCTTCTTTCCCTCTTTCCATAGACGACAGGTTCTCTCGCGTGTAGATAGACAGAGTTGAGCTCTAGCAGGAATACCTCTAACACCTTAGCTATACCCCTCCCCTTCCCTAGAGTTAGTCCTCCTCCCGGTGAGTCTCTAGATCGATCACTTCCTGGGACCTCCCAACTCCCCTGAACTCTGACCCACCTCGTGTCTCGAGACGCTGACGACTGACTATATCACATTCTTGACTGCTAGCTCACTCTTCTACACCCTCTCTGTACCCTTCGCGCCCAGTTCTTCGCCGCCTCTGATTTCCCCCCGAGGCGGCATTTCTCCTCTCGACCCTCTCAGTGATCAACTCTCCCGGGACCCTTTAATTCGATCCTTTTCGATCAGTCAATCACGCTTCACCCGCGAGTTTGACTCGGAACCCTCAATTCTCACCTCTCGACCTCTTCGCCCGTTTAACCTGTTAAAACTCCCTCAACTCTCCCTCTACCGGACTCGCTCGTCCTCCCTCCTATGAGCAAGTTCGGTCGAATGGGCGAACCGAATTCTACCCCAGGAGGAGGAGGAGGCGGCGCAGGTGATCAAGGAGGAGGAGTCGAAATGCGTGTCGCACAGGAAATGATCGAGCTCATCGAGATTGCCAACCGAGAAGGGGAACAAGGTAGACCCGTCGACGTACAATCTTGGATCAAGGCCGTACACGAAGCTCACCCCGGTTTGAGATGGGGAGACGTTCTGAGGGTTTACGATTCTCCGATGCGACAATTACCCGATACGACTCACTCCCTCCGCGCCCTCGCAAACATCCTCACCCTCTCTCCTTCCCCCGCACCCGCTCAGGAAGATCCCCGCGTCAACCGTCCGACTTCAACTTCGCAAGGTTTCACTTCTTCTCCCGGAGGAACTTCTGCAGTTAGCGGTCTCTGGTCTCCCTGGGCGAACCCTCTCCTTCAATTCACTCTCTTGGATCGACTCGTATACCTCGCGATCTCTTCCTCTTCCTCGCCGCAAAACTCTTCCGAACCACCTTTCCTCCTCTCTTCTCTTCCTTCAGTTCACAAACTCGTCCTCCCCGAAGACGCCTCTCACGCGAGTCCGACGATCAAATCCCTCGCTACCGGAGTGCAAACGAGCGTGTGGAATTGCGCAGAATTGGTACAAACTTTGATTCGACTCGGTGCGGAAGGAGCGGGAGAAGTGCAGGCGAGAGCTCATGAACTGATCGATCGAGGTTGCAAGAGTAACCCGGAGCTATTCTTGATTGGTTTGATCGAAATCGAGGTGAGCGGCCGTTCTTCTTCAGTCATGAAGTATCTGCTTGAACTCACATGAACCATTCGGTTGCCCTCAGAAACCTTGGAACGCACTCCATGCTGAACTCACGGCTCGACTACTCTCCACCTTCCTCGCCGGTCATCCTTCTCACCAACTCGTCTTCCTTCGTCTCCATCAAATCGATCGACAATTCCTTTACGCCGCCTTGCGCGATTTCTACGCCGAATCGGAAATGAACGTTACTCGAATCGTCGATATCGCTCAAGATCTCAAGGCTCTCGACGAGATCCTCGACAACCTTCGACCGTTCGAACTCGTACTCGATATGGCCGCGCTCGCGAGTCGAAGAGAATACCTCAACCTCGATAAATGGTTGACGAGTCAAATCAAATCGCACGGAGGCGGATTGGTTAGAGCTACGCTAGAGTTTGTCGGTCACAAGGTTGGACACGAGTTGAACAGACAAGAGATGGAGATTCCGAACGAACCGACAACGCTCGCTTTCAATGCGGCGACGATCGCGGTTTTCATGAGGGTTCTTCGAGCAAAGTGAGCCTTTCTTCCCTCTCATTCTTCTCGTGATCGTTGCTAATTTCTGCTTGGACAGTCACGAACTCTTCACCGGAACCGACGTCGAACTGTTCAAAGAAGTTCGAACTCAATGTCTTCAACTCCACCCTCGTCTCATGAATTTCTCCCCGAAAAACTCTGATTCCGAACCCGGCATGTCGGTCACGACTTTCTCCCCCGAAATCGAAGCCGAATGCGACGCCCTCTACAAAAGAATGTACGAGCAAGAAATCCCCGTCGACAAGGTCGTTTCGGCTCTCCGTCAAGCGAAGGATTCCGACAATGCCCACGATCACGAGTTCTTCGCTTGTTTCCTTCACGGTCTCTTCGACGAACACCGTTTCTTCAACACTTACCCTCTCAACGAATTATCCCTCACGGCTTACCTCTTCGGAGATCTCATTCAGTATCACCTCATCGACTTCATCCCTCTCGGAATCGCCGTTCGTTACGTCCTCGACGCACTTCGAAATCCTCCCGACTCGAATTGGTTCCGATTCGGTATTCAAGCGTTGGCGAGGTTCCAAGGGAGATTGAGTGAATGGCCTCAACTCGCTCATTCGATCTTGTCGATTCCTCACGTTCAACAACTTCATCCGGAAGTAGCGAACACGGCTCGACAAGCGTTGGTGCAACGGGAGGAAGGAGAGAATGGAACGGGAGAATTACCTGGTGGAACCGAAGTGGGAGCGTTCGATCAAGGACCTCCTCCTCTTCCCGAACGAGTTGCTTTCACGGCAATCCACGTCGAAACGGACGGAGGAGACCCCGAAGCACCGGACGAGCTGACCTCGGACAAGATTCTCTTCATCGTCAATAATTTGGCTCCTTCGAATTTCGACACGAAAGTACGAGATATGATAGATCGAATCGAACCGAATCATTTCGCCTGGTTCGCTCATTACCTCGTCGCTCAACGAGTCAGTATCGAACCGAACAATCATCAACTCTACCAACAATTCCTCGATGCACTCAAGATGCCTCTTCTCGTGAAACGAGTTCTGTACGAGACGTTTGTCAAACTCTCGACGCTCCTCAATTCTGAAAAGACGGTTCAATCCTCGACGGAACGAACTCTACTCAAGAATTTGGGATCGTGGCTCGGAGGATTGACCCTCGCAAAGGACAAACCGATTCGACAAAACAACATCGCGTTCAAACAACTCCTGATCGAAGGTTACGACTCTGAACGACTCATCGTCGCGATCCCGTTCGTCTGCAAAGTTCTCGAACAATGCGCGAAATCTCGAGTGTTCCGACCTCCGAATCCTTGGTTGATGGCGATTCTTCGACTCCTCGTCGAATTGTATCAAGCCGCGAACCTCAAACTCAACCTCAAATTCGAAATTGAGGTACTCTGCAAGTCGCTCGACATCGACATCAAGGACGTTGAACCGACCGATCTCCTCCGAAACCGACCTACCGCGAAGGATCTCGCCGCAGCTCAACAGAGTCAAGCGGCTGCAGCTCTTGCGGCGGCTCAAAGTGCAGCTCAACAACAACCGGCCGATCTCGCCCTCGCGTCCCTCGCGGCTCAAGGTCACCTCTCGCACGATGTCGACGAACACGGTTTGAGGAGTGGGTTCGGTCCTGCTTCGGCAGCTCATCACGCTCTCCCTGCCGCTGGTACCGATCACTCTCGTCAACCTCTCATGCTCGGCGTCAATCAACCCGGTTACTCTCTCTCCCTTCAAGGTGAGCAAAGAATTTCAGCTCAGTCGTTACTCAAAGTGATTCTGACTGATTTGGCGTCTTGGTTCACAGACACGGTTTCGGCTGCTCTTCAACCCCTTCCCAACCTCGTCGTCTTCAACCCTCAACTTTCTCTCTTCGCCTCTAACAATTCTCTCCGTCGTCTCGTTTGTGTCGCTATCGACCGAGCGATTCGCGAGATTATCGCCCCCGTCGTCGAGCGTTCAGTCACGATCGCCGGTATCTCGACTCGTGAATTGACGATGAAGGATTTCGCCATGGAAGGAGACGAATCGAAGATGGGTACCGCCGCTCATTTGATGGTTCAAAACCTCGCTGGATCTCTCGCCCTCGTCACCTGCAAGGAACCACTCCGACTCAGCATGGTCACTCACATCCGAAATCTCCTCCTTCAAAACGGTTTCACCGACGAAAACGTTCCCGAACAAGCGATCCTCGTTCTCGCTGGAGAGAATCTCGACCTCGCTTGTTCAGTCGTCGAAAAGGTCGCGATGGAGAAAGCGGTTATGGAAGTCGACGATGGATTGTCTCCGGCTTACTTGTCAAGGAGGAGTCATCGAGAGGTACGTTCGAAGACCACTCTCAGCCAGTTGACCTATAGCTGACTACTACTTCTCCGAATGGTACAGCGCTCTCGCGAAGCATTCTGGGATACCGCTGCGATGGCTGCGTCTCACTACTCGGGAATGCTTCCCGATCCTCTCCGTCTCAAACTCGGTGGACTCTCGGAACGTCAACTTTTGGTGTACGAGGATTTCGCTCGACTCCGCGTCCTCCCTCCCGCTCTCCCCACGAACGTCGATGGTCGCAACGGTCTCATCTACTCCGATGCTTCTCCCGCCATCGCCGCCGCTCCTACTCCCGTCCTCGCCGAACCCGTCCTCCTTACCGCTCCTCAAGTCATGGAGAAGTTCGCTGCTCTCGTCAGTGAGCTCGAAAAGGCGATCGCGAACGAAACCGCCCCGGCTCTCGCTGGAGTTGCTCAAGAATCCGACGTTCGACGAATCGTTCAACAAATCCCTCTCGTTGCCGCCGCCTCTGCATCTCGAGACGAAACGGTACTCGGTTGTTCGCAAAAAGTCGTTCAACTCATGTACAGGAGTTCGAACGCGCTCGGTCGTGACGCCTACGTCTTCCTCCTCGATCGACTCTGCGCCATCTCGACCAAGGTTGCGAAGGAGGTCTCGGCTTGGCTTCTCTACGCCGAGGACGAACGCAAGTTCAACGTTGCCGTCACCGTTGCCCTTCTCCAAACGAGGTTCATTCAAGTCGCCGAACTTGACGTTCAACTCGCAAAGTTCGTCCTCCGCGAATTCCGATCGACTGTCATCGACTTTGCTGCGAAGCTCGTCGCTGCCTGTCTCGCCGAGATCCCTCCCGTTGCGACGAAGGAACAATACTCGAACGTTCTGGAGGCTCTTCGCGAAGCTTCTCGCAACAATAAGGGTACCGATGCGTCAGTTTCCCTCTCCTCTTCTCTCCGTCTCAGTTTGATACGAGCTGACACCCCTCGTCGCTTTGCAGATCGAAAGAGCTGCTCCAACAACTCGAAACTCGTTCTGTCGCTCCCGAGGTTGGACCCGTTTCGATTTCGAAAGCTGCCGTCAACGAGCCTGCCGTTCGCGAGCAGCTCACCTTCTGCTTCGCTGAATGGGTTCGACTCTACCAACAATCGTACAACGTCGAGAAATCGTTCGTCGACTTTGTCGTTCAGCTTCAAAAGCAAGGCATCCTCAACGGAGAAGAGATCTCCTCCCTCTTCTTCCGAGTTTGCGCCGAGGTCAGTGTCGACAGTTACATCAAGCACAAGGCGGCAGGAGGAACTCCCGCAACTGGTATCTTCCAACCCGTCGACGCTTTCGCCAAGCTCATTTGTTTCATGATCAAATACCACGCCGACCCGACTGGAGCGAACAACGACAAGGCCAAGGTTCACTACATGACGAAAGTTCTCTCGATCGTCGTCCTCGTCCTCGCAAATTCGCACGAAGAACTCGGTCCTCACTTCCAACAGAAACCTTTCTTCCGATTCTTCTCGAGCTTGTTGAGCAACCTCGCAGCGATCGAACTTCACCTCGGTCCTGCCTACTACCAGATCCTTGTCGCTTTGAGGTGAGTATCGAAGGACTCGAGTCGGTACCCATGATCACGAACTAACTCGCTTCTCTGCATCACTCGCAGTCACTCGGTGAACACGTTGCAACCCATGTTCTTTCCTGGCTTCACCTTCTCCTGGGTCGGACTCATCTCTCACCGACTCTTCATGCCGAAGTTGCTTGCGATGGAAGATCGCGACGTGAGTTTCCCACTCTCCTCTGTATCGAGTTCTTCATCTTACTCATTCTTTGCCTCTATAGGGTTGGACTTCGTTCCTTCGTCAACTCATCGCTCTCGTGCGATTCCTCGCTCCGTTCCTTCGTCGTGGCGAGTTGACCGACACTACTCGAGCCCTCTACATCGGAACTCAACGAATTCTCCTCGTCCTTCTCCACGACTTCCCCGAATTCCTCGCTCAAGCTTATTACGCCCTTGGAGACGCCATCCCTTCTTCCTGCATCCAGCTTCACAACCTTGTACTTAGCGCCTTCCCCGTTGACGCTGGAATCCGTCTCCCCGATCCTCTCCAACCGGCTCTCAAGCTTGAAGTCCTTCCCGAAACTCAAGTCGCTCCTCACTTCCTCACCGACTACACGATCGCTCTCTCGACTGCTGGCGTGCGAACTTCGCTCGACCAATACCTCTCGACTCAGCAACCTGCCTCGTTCGTTTCGAGCCTCAAGGATCGTCTCGCTCTCGCGGGTGCCCAGGACAAGCCGGAACGGGATCCCAAGTTCAACGTTCCTCTCATCAACTCGCTCGTTCTCTACCTCGGAGTCGTCGCTTTGAACTCGTCCAAGGCGAAAACTGGATCGGTCAAGTTCGACGCTCAAAGCGAACCCGCCAAGGTTCTCAGGCAACTCGTCGAGGAAGTTGAACCCGAGGGTGAGTGATTCCGTTCTCTATTCAACTCTCGATCGAAAACTGACGATTTTCTTCGTAGCTCGTTACTACCTTTTGTCGGCGTGCGCGAATCACCTTCGTTACCCTTCCTCGCACACTTACTGGTTCTCGAGTTTCCTTCTCGAAGTCTTCGGAGAGACTTCGAACGAGGCGGTTCGCGAGCAAATGGTGAGTCTCCCTCTGCCTTTTCGCCCTGAACACTGAAAGCTCACTCACTGTGTTGCTCCCTTTAGCTTCGTGTCCTTCTCGAGCGAACGATGGTGTCGAAGCCTCAACCTTTCGGAATCCTCTACACCTTCTCGCAACTCCTTCACCTCCACAACTCTCACCTCTCGGAACAACTCAACCGTCTCCCCGTCGAAGTCCGCGGTGTCGCTCCTTTCCAGGACTTCATGAGTTCGCTCTTGAAGAAGACGATCGTCGCCGGTCAAACTTCTTCGAACGTTCCTTCCGCCTCTCAACCCGTGCCAGTATAAAAAGGAAGAGGTCTCTCCTTGTTTCCATTCTTCCCTCCTCTTCCTCCTCCTTCTTTCACGTCAAACCGCACTTCCCCCCTGTTTCAACAGAATTTTCGTTTTCTCACGCTCGCACACTCACGCAAAAAGGATCCTCGAGTTTTCATTCTTTCAGTCCAGCAGTCAACAAGCCGTCGTGTTCCTTCTCCTCTCTCTCTCTCTCTCAGGGTTAGTTGTGTTTCTTTACTTTACTTCTCTCATTATCCTTTCCCCTCCCTCGCCGCTTTCTACTTTCATTCTTACCCCGTTTCAACTCTGTTTGTCTTTTTTCTTTACTTTTTTACTTTTTTTAAACCCGTCCACTTGATTCTCTCTCGATTGATCGTATTTTGTAACCTACCGTACTCTCATACCCAACTCATTCTTTTCCACCTTGTCAACAACGAGCGAGAGAAGAGAGCTTTCGGATGAAATTGCTTGCGAAGAAGTTCCGAGAGCCCTGGCCGACCAAACCTCGTCAACTCATCTCTTCTCTCGGCATACGAGACTACTCCCTCTGCTTTTACGATTTACGAACAATAGCAGAGGGTACGGCCCTCCCGAACAAACCTCCTCTCCGATGGCTCCTTCTTCGTCATCCAACAACAAGTGGAAGTTCCCAACGCTCACCCTGCATTGCAGCTTGATCGCTCTTGTATTCGCCCTTGCTATATTCAGATTCTTCTTACAAGGTGAGCTGTCCTTCACTCGTTCAGTCTGTCGTTGGAAGAGACGGAGAGAAGGTGGAAGGAGAATAGTCGTTCCAAGCCTTCGGGCCAGCTGCCTGTCGGCTCTGCCTGACTACGAGCTGATAGTACGGAGCTACTCGACCAGATTCCGGCGATCGACATCACTGCCGTGCGCTGCTCAACACTGGAAGATGGCTCGACTCTTCGCACACGAGTTGGCAACCAGAGGGTTGTATGCTGCATCCATACACTCCGAAACAAGTTGGACAATGCTTGGAAGGTCGGACAGTTGTATTCATGGGAGATTCCACCGTGAGGCAGGTATTTTGTGAGTTTTGCATTTCATTATGTTGTGCTTTCTTCGCACGGTCGAGCTCACTCGGCTCGCCTGAAACAGATGCCGCGGTCAAGCATGTAGATAAAAAGGTGGAAACGGTCGCAGAGAAGCACTCAGACCGGACGATCAAGGCAGGAGGAATCACTTTCTCGTTCTATTGGGACCCGTTCCTTAACTCGACGAAAGCCGATCAACTTCTCAGGGGGACCCTCGGCGCATCGACTGGAGACAAGCCTACACTGGCGGTCATTGGAAGCGGGATCTGGTTCCTACGGCATCCGGAATCAGGAGGAATCTCAACTTGGAATCGAAGAATGGACGACATCTTCGCCGCCGCGAGCCCTTCTCACCCTCCCCTCGCCGACGAACTTATCCTGCTACCCGTCGAAAACGCGATTGAGTCTCGTCTTTCGCCAGAACGAGCGGCAACCGTTCACCTCGAAGATATTCAAACGATGAACCAAGGACTCGACGACCGGATCCGGAGCGCTGCTGCGAAAGCGGGAGCGTCAGCGAGCAAACGACAACGACCAGTCCTTGCGATTCCTCGAGCGTTCAACAAGCTCATCGCAGGACTAGAAGACGAAACGAAGGACGGACTCCACTTCAGCGATTCGATCAGCAAGGTTCAAGCGAGCATCCTCCTGAATTTGCGATGTAACGACGTTCTACCGAAGAAGTTCCCGTTCGACAAGACCTGCTGCTTTCAGTACCCTTCGCCGAATTACGTTCAGATCGCACTCCTCGTCGTGCTTCTCGCATGGGCTCCCACAGGTCTTTACCTCTACTCTCGATGTGAGTCTTCCCACGCCGAACGATTCTGAGCCTTGAGCTGAAACCTTCTTCATATATAGCCGACTTGTCACCTTCGCTTTACAACTTCTTCCCGGATCAGAAATACCTCCTTCCTCTCGCCATTTTCAGTTTCGCCGTCTCTTTCCTCTTCGTCGCCGATCGAACGAATCTATTCCTGAAGGAAAATAAGCAGTACGACGCTGCAACCTTCGGCTTCCTCTGCATCATCTCGCTCGTCGCCGGAGTTGTCACGATGAAACCAGTCGAAAAGGATCTCGGATTCCTCAACCGCGATCAAACGGACGAATGGAAAGGATGGATGCAAATCGCGATCTTGATCTACCACTACGTCGGAGCGAGCAAGATCAGCGGGATTTACAACCCGATTCGAGTCCTCGTCGCCGCCTACCTGTTCATGAGCGGATACGGTCATCTCAGCTTCTTCCTCAAGAAGGCAGACTTTGGATTCGCTCGAGTCGCGAATATCCTCGTTCGACTCAACCTCCTCACCGTCGTCCTCGCTTATTTGATGAACACGGATTATCTCAGTTATTACTTTTCTCCCCTTGTTACCATCTGTGAGTACTCTCACTCTGATTGCGGTAAAGTCTTACTGAATCAGAGGGCGGATGATATCACAGGGTTCGGGATCATCTGGGTCACACTCTGGATTGGTCACTCTCGAAACGATCGACCCCTTTTCCTCCTCTCGAAACTCTGTATCGCCGCCGGACTCACCGCTGCATTCTTCATGATCCCCGGACCTCTCGAATCGACATTCGGACTCATCAACAAGGTCTTCTCGACGAACTGGAACGCAGGAGAATGGAGATTCCGACAAACGCTCGACATGTGGATCGTTTGGGTCGGAATGTTCACCGCTTACGCGTTCATGAAGATCAAAGAGTTTCGAATCACGGAAGACCCTCGCTGGAACGACTGGCAACGATGGACGGTCATCGGTTCGGCGTTGACGATGGCGGGTTACTTCCTCTTCGAACTCACGAGGGAATCAAAATTCGTTTACAACGGATACCATCCTTACGTTTCGATGTTCCCCGTGTTGGCGTGGTGCGTGTTGAGGAATGCGACACCGTTCTTGAGGAGTACGAGCAGCAAGTTCTTCATCTTTTTCGGTCAATGCTCGTTGGAAACGTTCATCATTCAGTTCCACCTTTTCATTGCTGGAGAGTAAGTCCAGTCTCGATCTCACCCTCGTGAATATGGTAACTGACAATCTTGTCACTGCTACAGCACTCGAGGCATCATTATGATGATTCCAGGCGGACCTTGGTTGAGACCGCTCAATTTTGTAATCACCTCGCTAGTCGTAAGTCTCTTTCTCTCATTCTTTCGCCCTCGAAGTCGACTCTCATATTCTGGTCTCTCTAGTTCGTATTCGTCTCGAATCAAGTTGCGATCGCCACGGGAGTTCTCACGTCCTGGATCTGTTATGTTCCCAAGCCTACTTCTTCTCGACTGCCGACGACAACTTCCTCCGCTATCCCCTCGATACCTTCCTCAGCGACTCTCGCATCCTCAGGAGCTCATACTGCAGGAGGAGGACCTGGAGGAGCCGAGTACGTCGCTCTAAGCACGATCAGCGACGACGACAGAACAAGTCGAACGAACGGAGCTTCTCCGCGAGGGATCGAGAAAGACAGGGAAGGGGGTGGAAGTACAACGTCGAAGATCGGAGATTGGCTTAAGAGGGATCTGCGGTTCCGATTCGTCGTGATTCTGTTCGGGCTTTGGGTACTTAACGTCGTTTGTGCGTCGCTTTCCTCTCTCTCAGCTTCTCTTGGCTGGTGACTAATCCTCTATCTGACGTGCAGATCCTCAATAACTTAGCATCGTTCTCATTTGGGCGGAAGGGGAGAAGAGTATCATAAAGCAGCTTTATTTATCATGGAAATTCAAACTTAGACGCATTATATCCTGTTCAACCCTCGGAAGTCCATTCGTTCGCCCAACTACCGACGTCTCCAGCTAGAACTTCCCTCAAATACACAACTGGGAAAAGAGATCAAGCTCGGACTCCTCGACTTCGGTTTGCTTTCACTCCTAGGACCAACTACGTCTCCGTCTCTCGTCAAATGTCCTGCGGGACGGTAACAGAACGGGTGAGTCACATATCGACTGCTGACGATTGACCGGGAAACGAGACTTACCTCCTCCAGGCTTCTTCGCTCCAGCGGTCCGTCTCTCTGGCTCTACCCCTTCGCTCCGAATCACATTCAGCTTGCCGTTCTCTGATTCCGCCTCGTCGATACCCGTTGTCTCCCCTTCCTCCACGACCTCGCCCTCTACCTCGTCCTCGTCCACCTCGCCCTCGACCGCGGCGTCGATGATCGTCGAATCTTCTCCGCTTGCGCAAATGGTCGTTGCCCGGTGAGTCGTCTCTGATGTACCGGCGTCCTTGTGATCGATCGTCGCGTTCGGGTGACTCGTCTCGATAACGTTCAAGCGTCGAAGGTGAAACAGGAGGAGGAGAAAATGGTGATGGGGATTGAGACTCGACTCGCAGGCATTCGGGGATGTTCGGATACCGGCTCCTGTCGAGCTGCATGTCGATTCGCTGAAGCGTTGCGTTGTGGAAGGTTTCTTGACAGAGGTCCCAAATGTCAATTTTTGCGTCCTCCACCTCCTTAGCCTCGACGAACAGTGTCTTCCGTCGCTTGATGTCATAGAGTAGGACTCTGACCTCCTGTGTGCGACTTCTGGCGTCGAAGAAGAGACGGGAGACGACGTCGTGGTGACAGGCAATCATTCGATACGATTCCCGAGTAAATCCGCCTATTCCCAGATTCGCCATGATCTTGACCATTCCCACGAACTTGTTGAGGGCTGGAAGGAACTCGTCGAGGTTCTCAGCGAGGACGAAGTCTTCGTCGAGGTTGTAATCCTGCTTGAGATCGTTGAGTCGTTCGGTCGCTGGATTCTCGTAGTCCTTCAACGTCCGCTCGATCATGTCGCGACGAAGTAGAGAGATGGGGAAGGGTTGCAGTCGTTCTAGTCGTAGCCAACAAACGTGAGGGATGCCAAATTCGACGAGTTGACACAATTCGAGAGTTTCAGCTTGGGGCGCATCGGGATCCCAGGTCGGTTTTGTGCGCTTCCCCCTCGCGTAATCCTCCGCCTCCTGTCTGAGTGCGATATCGTCCTTCGGCTTCCTTCTCGGCCATACCGCGGTACTCCTGCTAGGAACTTTAAATTGCTTGTCGAGCCAGGTGGTGGAGCACTGTGAGTGTCCCTTCAGTTGGTTCCACGTTGATCGCAGTAAAGTAGGTCTTCTCAGCTTCGGTGAGTGGTCGAAGGAGCGACATATCGAAGGAGAAGAGGGGGATGCGAGGTCGAGCGGCGGATGAGGGTCTGGAAGGGAAGGGAGCCTCGTAACGCGTGATCGATTTGCTTGATCGTAGTTAGGTGGGCTAGTGATCGTTCTGAGGCTGAGAGGCGGGTGTCGAGGAAGAACCCGTGCAAGAGACTTCCTTTTGAGCTCCTCTCGCGCGAAAGTCCCTTTGTTCTTTGTTCTCCCCGTGCCTCCATACCCGATGAGGGTGAGGAGCGAGGGCACACCATCAGCTGCAACGACAAGAGGGCGTGAGGAGAGTCTGCGGGAAGAACGCGGGCAAATCTTTCAGTCTCTCGCTCAGAGAGAACAAGGACGGAACGACAGAGAACGAGAGCTGAAGCAATGTAGAGAGAGCGAGATACTGTTTCACAAGTAGTATAGAGCGGGTGTGCAAAAAGGTAGGGGTCTAGGATCATACAAACAATTGAAAGGGGAAAAAAAGGAAACAAGAGATGAGAAAAAACACGACAAACGAGCGACGACGACGCTCTTCTCCACCTCCTCTGACTCTCCAGAAGTACGAGACAAGCTCAGCGAGTCGATAGAGGGTGTAGGGAAGGCTGTAATCGAGCTAGAACGGGAGAAAAAGAGAAAAAGGCCTGTAACTCGCTCAAAAATGGTCAGAATCGAGTGAAAGTTGGATAAAAATGACGAAAAACACGCGTACGGCTCAAATATGACGTCCAGGGAGGTTCTAAGTATGTCTTTGGTACTCAGCAACCAACATTGCGTGATCCCTGGGTGTTTTTGGTGATTTTGGGACGATTAGCACGTACCCTGCGACGAGCATCACTCTCTGGACCATTCTCAAGGCCTCTGGAGCCTCTAGGGACTCGCTGAGACCTCGAGAAGGTGAGAAAAAGGAGAGAACTCACCTTTCATAGGGTTCTAGAGTCAATTGTTCCCTCGGTTTGAAACTCTCCGACTGCAGTTTCTTCACCTCGGCCGCGAACACGACTTCTGCCGGTGCCGTTGAGTCGATACACGAAGCCTTGATCGAAATGACGGCGTGTCCACCGTTCTTGAGGAAGTGGTGAGCGTTCAAAGCGACGATACGAGCTTGATCGGGTTGAGCGACATCGGCAAAGACTACGTCGACCATCGAGAGGAGCATGCGGTACTTGTTGGGGTGGCGGGCATCTTCGACGATAGCTGTGAGGTGGACGCGAACGTTCATCAGAGGCCTTTCCGAGCCGTTTCTGAACAAGAACCCGACAACTCACGAATAACGTTGGTTCGCTTCTTGGCCATGTTGACGAGATCACGTCCAGATCGGTGGGAGAATTCAACAGCGTAGACAGTTCCCTCCTGTAAAAGAGAAGAGAGTGAGCGAAAGAACGAAAAAGCTCCAGAAGAAAGGAAAACGACGTACGGGACCAACTACATCAGCAACGTGAGAGACCGAAGTTCCGGAAGCAGCACCAAGGTAGAGAACCTTCTTTCCAGGACCGATGTGGATGTTGTCGAGACCTCCGAGGATACCAGCAGCCAACTTGGAACGGAAAGGGTTCCATACTCGGTACTCGACCTTTTCGGCGGGAGCGTCGGCGACGGAAGAAGGTTGTTCGATCGAGATACGCTTCTCTCCGTAGACGGATTCACCGGGAACAAGGTTGCGAGTGACGAGGAGATGTTCTTTACCCTAATTTTGCCAATTCGAGTGTCCTATCAGTCTCGTTTGTCGCGGAGTGTACTCGAAAGACTGATTCTAATCGAACTGACCTTGGCGACGAAGACTCCCGGGTGCCTGTGAGGTTCAAGGATGACTTTGGGTGCTCCCTTTCCTTTGGCTCCGACTCCTCCCCTTCCACCTCGAGCTCCTCCTCGTCCTCCACCTCCGCCTCGTCCAGGGGGTCCACCTGAATAGTCCAAATATACCCAATTCAAAGGGAACAGAGAAGAAATAGCAGCAAGATAGAGAGTTAGTTGATTTTCGAGCATATATTCAATCGAAGTAAGATGCGACTTGCCTCGTCCACGGGGAGCACCTCGTGCTCCACCACGACCTCCACGGTCACCACCAAATCCACCACGTCCTCCACCACGTCCTCCTCCGGCTCCACCACGAGCTGAGAAACCTCCCCTAGCTCCTCCTCGACCTCCTCCTCGACCTCCTCGTCCACCGGGTGCGTCTGTGCATCCAAATTAATCACAAACAATCAAACATGCGATTTAACGTATCGTGGGAGATCCAGCAAAGCGTAGAGAATGGAGAGAAGGCGAGTAAGAAAAAGGCAGAAATTCATCAGTTGAAAACCCTCAACAAGCTTCAGAGGGGAGGGAGAACGGTACTGACTGAATGCCATGATAAATAAGTAGTCTTTGTTGGCTTTTGAAGGGTGGCAAACTGAGCCTATCGAGCAGTGTCGGAGATTTAGGAGAAGAGAGAAGATTTTCTTTCGAAGGTGAGAGAGCTCTGGTCTTGCCTTCTCTCTCTCTCGATCACCCAACTCGACCGCCCTCACGTACAATCAGAGATGTCTGATCCAGAAGCAGGATCAGTCGCCTCGAGCTCTCACTCTCAAGGGAGTCGTTCTCCTTCTCCTCAACTCGCATCAAAGTCCACCGCCTCAACCTCTTCGAATCCTCCTCCTTCTACCCTCCTAACGACCGAAGAACGTACTACAGCCTCTTTCTCCTCCCTCGGTTTACTCCCGGCCCTGTGCGATGCGTGTAGCTCCCTAGGATTCACCGCTCCTTCCCAAATTCAACAAGAATGTATCCCGTACGCTCTACAAGGCAAAGATATCATTGGGTTGGCGCAGACTGGTTCGGGTAAAACTGCGGCGTTCGCGCTGCCGATCTTGCAGGCGCTTTGGGAAGAACCTCAGGGGTTATTCGCCGTCGTTTTGGCTCCGACTCGGTTCGTTGTCCCTCACTCGTCTCTCTCCGCAGCTCTTTCGAGCGTAAAGTCACTGACGACTTACTTCTGACGATCACAGTGAACTGGCGTATCAAATCGCCGACCAATTCACAGCACTCGGATCAGGAATCGGAGTTCGAGTAGCAACGATCGTTGGAGGAATGGATACGATGGCACAACAAGTCGCCCTCGCAAAGAAACCTCATGTGATCGTCGCTACCCCTGGTCGATTACAAGATCATTTGGAGAATACGAAAGGGTTCAGTTTGAAGAGTTTGAAGTTTTTGGTAAGAATCGGGAATTGTGTCTCCCGCTCGCGGCTCTAAGGTTGGGAGGCTGATATTCGAGACTTACAGGTAATGGATGAAGCGGATCGATTGTTGGATCTCGATTTTGGACCCGTTATCGACAAGATTTTGAAAGTGATTCCGAGGGAAGGAAGGAAAACCTACTTGTTTTCGGCAACGATGACTACGAAAGTTGCGAAATTACAACGTGCTAGTTTAAGGGATCCCGTCAAACTTGAGGTATCGAGCAAGTGAGTCCACGCTCTCTCGTTCTACATTTTCAGATCGACCTGTGCTCACCGGATTTCTCTTTTTGTCGGAAAAGGTATCAAACCGTTTCCACTCTCCTACAATACTACCTCCTCGTCCCTCTCAAACACAAAGACCTCCATCTCGTTCATCTCATCCACACCCTCTCCGGCCAAACGACGATCATTTTCGTCCGTACCGTCATGGACGCCCAACGACTCTCTATCCTTCTCCGACTCCTCTCCTTCCCCGCCGTTCCTCTCCACGGTCAACTCTCTCAATCCGCGCGTTTGGGTGCGTTGAACAAGTTCAAATCGGGAGGAAGGAGTATCTTGGTCGCTACCGATGTCGCATCTCGTGGATTGGATATTCCGAGTGTAGATCTCGTCGTCAATTATGATATACCGACGAATTCGAAGGATTACATTCATCGAGTCGGTAGGACGGCGAGGGCGGGAAGGAGTGGGAAATCGGTAACGATGGTGACTCAGTATGATGTTGAATTGTTTCAACGTATTGAAGGTCAGTCAACTTCCCTTCTCTATTTTCTCACGCCATTTACTGACTGTTCGAGCGTCGTAGGCGTGATCGGAAAGAAGATGGCTGAATACCCACTCGGAGATTCGGGGAAACAAGAAGTCCTCTTACTTTCCGAACGAGTCGGCGAAGCTCAACGCGAAGCGATTCGGGAGATCAAAGAGTTGGGACCTTCGGGAGATGGGAAAAGACATGGAAAGGGCAAGAAGAGGTCGAGGGACGACGAGAGGGATCGGGACGACGATTCGAGGGAAGCGGGAATGCCGACGATGGGGAAGAAGAAGGGCGGAAACAAGAAGAGGAGATGAGACGACTAGTACGTTGTTGCGATGTCGTGGCGAGGAGATGGGCGATCTAGTTGTTGTAACCAGTATCGGATAGGGCGTTTCATCGTTTTTACACGCAAATGCAAATTTTTCTTCCTTTCTGCCTTCCCCTCTTTCCTTTGCTCTCTCGCATCCGGCAGAATCCCGTGAGGAATACGATGCAAGATATGATAGTGATGACAAGCGGAATACGAAACTACTTCTCCTCTAATACCCAATACACAAAGTTTTTCCTCTTCTTCGGCAGAGTCGAGACATCTAATCCAGCGTGAGAGAAAGTCGGAGGTTCTCTCAGGAGGACGAGGGAGAACACGATAGCTGTCGACGAATCGGAGTCAGTTGGCACGCGCTGATAACGGGAAGGAATGCGTCGAGACTCACCGAATTGATTCATCCGATTCGCTCGCGCTCGAACGTCCCGAGTCTGGTTCAGCAAAACTCGCAAGAAAGCGAGAAGGTATAGTAGTACGTTTGCGTGCTAGTGAGACAACAACAAGAAGAAGGTCAGTCGGATCGGATCGCCTGGTAAGCTTATTCGAGACTCACGACTTCAGGCAAATCTTGCACTAACCCCAGAGCCTCCTCCCTCTTCTCACACCGCAATGCTCTCCCATACATCTCGAACGGAATCACTGGTTCCGCGAGGCTTTCGAGCAAGGCGAGCAAACAAGCCGCGACTGAATGAACTCCGACTCTTCGGAGGGCGCTTTCTTCCTTGCTGGGCTTGCGAGGTTGTACGGGAGGAGTCGCGGTACCTTCCATCGAGAGTGAGCCGATATCGCTTTCGAGTCGTTCGAGAGCTGAGACCGCTTCTCGTAGGTGCTGCTTGTCTCCCTCGTCGTCACTTGATGCTTGCGAATTTGGCCGAGCGAATCCTAGTCGATCAAGTGGTAGCTCATTGCCCTAGAGAGAAGTAGGCATCAGCATGGTTGAGGAGAGAAAGGTACCTCGAGAGAGTCTCACATTGTCGAGCGATTCTTTAACGAGTTTGACTAGTTCTCCATCTCCTTCTTCCGAGAAGACGTCCTCCGTTTCCAACCCATACTCTGCCAAGAAGTTGACCAATTGATGTATCGCTCTCGGTACTCCCGCCGTTCCAACTCGCTGCACATTCTTCCTCTCGTCCTCGTTTCGCTCCGATGGAGGTTTCATGATCGTCTCAACAGCCGAAGCGATCTGTTGTCGTTCTTCGAAAGTCGTCGATCGGATCGGTTTCCGTAGGCGAGCGAGGTGTTCCAAGCTTGACCCAAAGACGCTCGGTTGGTAAGATCGAGCAGAAACGGCGAGGAATAAATCTCGTTTCTCGATGGATAAGACAAACAGATCCGAAAGGGCTTCGTCTGCTGATGGGAGAGGGAAATTTAGAGCAGGAGAACACGAAGGCGTAACGTGGATGGTGAGGGTAATTGTCGTGCGTTCTCCGGGAATGACGAGACCTGAAGTTGGAACGATTGAAAGCCATGGAGGAAGGAGCGAGTTTGTTCCCGGTTTGAGCACGAATGACCATGGTGCAAGAGACTAGTGAGAACATCAAAAGCGAGTTCAGATAGCCGTGACCGAGGACTCTCTGAGCTCGAGAGAACTCACTTGACCAATATTTGCGATTTGGATCGTCTTCGATACTGGTTCATCAAATCGAACCTCGTCGAACTCGACTGAGGGACCTGGGAGGATCTTGACGTCCGGAAGCGAGTCGTTACCGAACTTGGCGAGCTCGGCGATGACTTGCTGTTGAACCTCGTTTCGCTGTTTCTCGTCGACTGTTGAAACCTGCTTCCTCGAGTCAGATTCCGCTTCGTTCCCCGTGCCCATAGAAGAGAGAACAACTCACTGGCACGGTAAGGACAGCCGATACGGGTTTGTGATCAGACATGAGGCAGTCGTCATAGCTCGAGTAACTCGCCGCCGAAACCTCGCCTCTATTGAGCGAGAGCCATAGGATTCGGTCTGTCCAAGACGGCACTCGTTGTTTCTCAGACGTGTCGTAATCGCTCGTTCCTTTGTCGAACTTGTAAGTCGGAGGGAAGTCGATTGTCGCTTCTTCGAAATCGGAAAACGCGAGATGATGTTGCTTCTGAAGCTCTAGCTGTGAATCCGTTCGTACAAAACTACGTCAGCGAGGTCGCATAAAGTAAGCACAGCAAAGGACTCACCTGATCGAATTGTCGCAGCCGTTCCCAGTCTTGGTTCGCGATGAGCTGTTCGACCTCCGCCCTCGGCAATTCGAGTCGATACTGCGGACAACTCAAAGCATCAACTCTGGGACTCTCAGAGTTGAGAGATGAGTCACTCACGTTGAGATCACCCGCCCAAATCAAGACCGCCGTCTCGTTGACGCTCCAGCCTTCGCCCTGAGGTCGCTCCGTAGTTTCTGAGAACTTCAGATTCGGCGTCCAAGGATCTCGAGCTTCCCCTTCAACGTACGGGAACAGTAGTTGCGAAGCGATGTCACGGTATTGAGCGTTTCGCTGTTGTACTTGCGAGGAGAACGCTGCGAGATGAGAGTTGAGGAGAGTAATTGGAGTATCTTTGTACCTGTGAAACGACGGTCATTTGAGCGGCCGAACGGAGAGCAACGGAAGTCAAAGTACTCACTTGAGACGGATCCCGACGACACCTTTATTCGCCATAAGACCGAGGAATCCAGTTGCGAGAGAAGCGCTGCTAACGGTCGAAATATGCTTTCTCACGTCTTTCCTCGCATAGGCGATCGTGAGCACGCCGACGAGTTGTTTCGAGTGTAGCTGTGGAGGCACCGAGTCAGCTGGTTCAAGAAAGGATGCAGCGGAGGAAGCCTACCCATTCGTATTCTGAGCGTTTCTCTCCCAAAGCAGAGTCAATCGCTTCTCGCCAAGCTTCTTCCCGATAAGTAGTATATCGTAGCATAGCTTCGGTTGATAGATCGAGTTCTTGAAAACTGTCGAGGGAGACGCAATGTGTGAGCTCATCGGGTTCGAGAGCAGATCTCGTGAAGACTGACCTGAAAACGAGAAGTTCCGCGCCGATTCCAGCTTGACACCAGGACGTGAGGTCCGAGCCATCTGGCCTTGGTAGTTTATCGTTCACGTTGAAGGTTCCTTGCCAGATCCTGTCCAACGAGTACGCGAATGAGCCCAAAACGACAAAGAAGAGAGAAGCAGAAGAACTGACCGAATTTGCTCCTGGACGAGGAAATCCGACTCTCGCTTCCTCATCCGCTCGACGACCCATGTCTCGATAGCTTCGTGAGCTTGTTTAGAGTACTCGGAGTCAGCTCGGTCGTCTGGAGAATCGAGTAATCGATGACTTCGGGTCGATTTCGGGGAAGACGAGGTTGAACGACTGAGCGGTGGTGACAAGGTCGAGCTATGAGCTGTCGTGATCAAAATAATGTCTGTCAGTCATCGTTGAGATAAAGGTCACAGCGTTGCGACGAACCTGCGGCGTCGGGTTTTAGACTCGCTCGAGACGAATACGCGCTACTGACCCGATCGAAATCAGGTCTCGCATACTTTCCCGCTAGAGTTTGAAGAGCTGAAACAGGTTCCGGGGTCGTTGATCTCGAAACCGAGTCGACCCCGGTCGGTGGGAGGTAAGCTTTTGCCCAATCGTGCGATTTCGAAGATTCCGTGTAATTGTTCGTCGAAGCGATCTGATGCAGTCTCTTGAGCTGGGAGACGAACTCTGTTGTCGTAGAGTCGAGAGTTTCGCGAATGAAGGCGAAGGAAGTCATGAAGGGAGCTCGAGAGGGAGGAGAAGTCGGGCTTGAAGGAGCGTTCAGTGTGACGAGGAATTCTATAGACGCGCAAGGGAGATCAGCAACTGATCGCGGAACGAGATACAATGCTCACTGACTAGTCTTCGGTGTCGAGGAGCCGTTAGTAGACAGCTTGTCGGTTTGCGAAATGGAAATATCGAAGTCTGCGAGAATCGGAACTACGCCAACAACGACTGGACCGGTCACGTCCTGCCACACGAGCACTCTGTAGATCAAGTCAGCCTCGAAATCGCGTTCACAGACATAGAGAGGGAGGCTCACGAAGCTATCTCTGATGAAGACTCTTTCCCCTCCCGAATGACGACAGAGATGCCCCTGCGGCCTGTACGGCTTCTGATCCACGATGGTCGAGCTCTACCATCCGAAGCACTCCGAGAAGCTGCATCTTGCACGTCGTCGAGCGAGATCAGGAGTCGTTCTGTTGGTTGAATCACGTCGGCCAGTCTGCTAAGGCAGCGCGCAAGGGCATCAGCGAGGGCGTTTGAAATGTAGACTCGTTGAGCTCACTTGCTGGCGGACGAGACCATGATGAGCTCGAGAGATGTTGACGGAGAGATCAAGAAATCGCAAGTTTCGTTTCGCGACGACGAGTTTCAGCTCATTTCCGCAACGGTGCAACACTCTCTCAATAAGGACGATCACGACGAGGAGGTTTTCGGTTGGTAAAACACAACAACGCTGAATTGCTGCATCCGAGAACCAACACTTTTTCGCACCCTTTTCAAAAGTCCATCCAGCAACTTTTGTCTCCAGATGCAAAACGACCACCAACTCTCCAACACTAAACAAGAACGACAACTTAGTTCTTGGCAGCGTAGTAAGCGGCCTTCTTGGCTTCGACACGCTCGCGACGTTGTTGGAGCGAGAGCTTCTTGGGGTGAGTCTTCTTCGACGCCTCCTTCCACTTGGCGAGATCGGCCTTGTCGGTCTTGGTGTACGAAGGGTCTTCACGGATCTTCTCGTGAGCCTCACTGTGAGCGGACGTATTAGAGTCAGTTTTGCGAGACTGCCATTCAGAAAGGAGAAAAAAGACTAACCGGTACATGTCCTCGATATCCTCGGACGAGATGTCGTCGGCAAGGTATTTCGAGAAGTGCTGTAGTGTACCGCGGTGATCAGCGCGAGTCCAGAAATGAAGTAGAAATGAAGTAGAAATGAGAATGCAAACTAACCTTGCGGAAACGTTCCTCATCTTCCTCCTCGAGCGATTCCATGAACTCGGCGACGTGTCCACCGTAGATGTAACGCTGCAGTACAATAGGAACCCACAATTAGCTCAAAAAGGCGGAAATGGAGCGACTGAGATGGTATTTACTTGGAGAGTCTCAGCATCTAATTCTTTAGCTTCAGGATCGAAACTGCAGGGCACTCCGATTAGTTGCTTCGAGTGTAGCTGAGAGCTTTACAAAACGTACCCTGGGAATCGTCCCTCCGAATGGGGAATGAAGATACCTCCATCAGACGCTCCCTTCATCGCTCCGAAGACACGAGCACCGGTCGAGGTTCGGGCAAGTCCGACATCGAGGAAGCACTTGAAAGGTCGGGGTTCTCCTTCGATCGCCTCGACGAGTTCGAGCTCTCCCGAGGGCTCAGCAAATCCCTCGTACTTGTCGGCGAGGCCAAGCTTGGTCAAAGCACGACGAGCGCAGAGAAGTCCGGTAGCGTAGCAAGCGGACCAGTTGGTGAGTCCGTGGCTGATACCGTAACGGGGGAGTTCGTGGGAGTAGGCCGCGGTGAGGACAACGTCACCTTGGAGCTTGGCCGAAACGATCTGTACGAGGTACGAGAGAGGAAGAGAGAGAGAGAGAAACGAAAATCATCAGTTTCAGATCCGATTTGCGAAAAAAAGAAAACGAGCGGGCTCACCTGGCAGACAACGTCCTTGTTGGTGATGCGAACGACAAGACGGTACTTGGGGGAGGCGTACTTGTTCTTGGCTTGAACGACGAGACGCTTACGAGCGTAGTAGTCGGTCTTACCTTCGCGACGACGACGGTACTTGACTTGGTATCGCGAGAAGTAGGCGTCGTTCTTGACGGTCTTGATGAAAGGCATCTTTTACTATTTGATCGTTGTAAATTTGGTTGGGTCGCGAGAAAGGAGCGGAGTGCAAGTGTGAGGTAATTGTAGGGAGGGAATTGAGAGAAGTGGGCAGAATGAGCGGGTTCGTTCGGGGAGGGGTGTCGTGGGGCGCAGAGTATGATAGAAGAAAGGATGAATGGAACGCAGGCGTGGGTGTGCAGAGGTAGAGAGAGAAGGGGGAAGGTAGGATTCGAAGGTGAGCCGGAGAAAGGTCGGCAACGGGGATTCGAGGGGAACAGTCGAGAGATATACGGTAATGGAAGAAGATTCGAAGTAGCAACAGGCGCAGGCGAGAGGACAGATGGATTCGATGCAGGAGGAGATAAACGAGGTGGTCAGTAATTCTGCTCGACACGGCTCCAGAAAGCGCCGTATATCCTCCTGAGCACTCTAGATGTTTCCAATAGCCCTCTATGGCTTCCCTTGTCCGCTCAACCGGTGTCCTCGTCGAGTATCTGACCCAGATCTAACTTTTTTCCATCTCGCTCTTTCCCGCCTCCAACAGACTTGGCTGCCTCGTTGCTCTGGTGGTCGGCTCTGGATGTATTGTCGATGTACTGAGGTGTGTCTTGCGGCGGTAACTTACAGGACGGTGTTGGACGGGGGCACAGACGATTGGAAGAAGCGAGTCCGCTTCAATTTCACGAGTCCCTCTGGCGAAAATCCAAAGTCGCAACTTTTCGCTCTGATCAAGCGGCGCGTTGTGCTGTATACTGTGCAAGATCGCAGAAAGGCAGGCTCGGCGATCAGCAGAAATTGCCGAAATTTCAAGAGATTCGCAAAGCCCGACCAGAGAATGATCGTCGCCAACCCCTTGCTCTACATGCTCGTTGCGGCACAAGCTGAACGATCCCGCCGCGCAGCTATCCGCTATATCGAGCCAACGCGAGTGAATAGCCAAGCTCGGCGTAGAGTCAGGGTCTGAATCTAGAATGAGGTTTGATTTTCTTGCTGGAGAAGTGCCTTGCAACGGGAATACGGTAAAGAGAGATAAGGAGGAGATAGAGAGAGCTTAGAAGGGCTTGTCGGAATCGGGTGTTTTGCTGTGAACAACGGACAAGCAGGACGAGGTGAAGGATTGGAAAAGGTCAGAAGTCAGCGAAAGGCACTATGCGACGGGTCAAGCGTAAAACAGAAACGAAATTGGACGTACTCTTCGAAGATGGACTTCACTGCAGAGCGGAAGAAGCGCGAAGGAAATGGTCAGCGATTGAACAAAGCGTCGGATATGAAAATTGGGAAATATGGAAATTGGCCTCATCCGCCTCGCTGTTTCTCCTTTACTGAGCCTGACCTCAGCTCCCAGATCATCACAGTTCCCGTGCATGCCAAGTAGAGACCCTGGGATGTCGAAGCTGAAAGGTTCACTCACTGCCCAATCGGTAGAAGACTGCGAAGGCGAATTGAGCGTTAGCGGAGTACGACCGGATTCAAGATCAAGAGTGAGCTTACCATCTTGACGGAAGAGAGGGACTACAGGCAAGAACGAAGCAAGAGTCAGATCAACAACCCGAATTCTGATCGAGATGAGATGAACAAAGTACTCACTACCAGCACCGAATACGAAGAGAGCACCGAGACCGGCACCGCCCCAGAGAGCAAGGTTGGGGGCTAGTCGGGCAACGAAACCGGGCGTGATAGGGCCGACGTGAGGAGAGGATTTAACGCGAGGAGCGAATCGAGGACTATTCGGGAGTTCAACCGGTCAGTGATCTGCTAGGAAGGGTTCCGAGCACGGCGTGTTGAACGCAGAGGTAGTAGGTCCTACTTACGCAGACATGACGTTGAAGGTTGTTGTGTGAAGAGACCGAATCGGACGAGGTTCGTTTCTTGTCTCTTTCCTCCCTACTATCTACTTCCGAAGTCAACTGCACAAGCTCACAACTCACAGCACACTTCCCTGAACCCGAGCAGCCATCTACGGAGCCCGAATCATGACTTCCTCACCTACCTCGCCACCTTCGAAACCCTCTCCGGCCTCTTCACCCGCTCCAAAGCCTACAAAGCGCGCACCGAGCACTTCAGCGATCAGCAAGAAACCGACGAAACGAGCTCGCCTGACGGTCGGAGCAGACGAAACGACTCAAGTGTCGAATTTGGCTCAACATCGAATTCCTTTCGGCGACGCAGAGGTTTACTACGTAGAGGATTTCATTGATCGAGATCTGGGACAGAAATGGCATGATGAGTTGCTTGAGGTTGAGGGCTGTGAGTATCGCATCTCTATCGGACGAGGGAGCAAGCTCGGAAAGGAGCTCGTTGCGAAACTGAATTCTGACCCTGTTCCGTTGTTTGCAGGGTATCAACCCACGCTCAAGATGTACGGCAAAGAGATCACCCAGTCGAGGAAGATCGCAGGTGAGTCGCAGTCGTGGACTTCAGATCCGAACGAGAACTCCTCGCTCATCTGTCGTTTCGCCATCTTCACAGCTTTCGCAACTGATCCGAATCTGACTGTGAAATACTCGGGCGCCCTCGTCGATATGAAATACGAGTATCCACCGCTGCTGAGAAAGATCCAGGACATGGTAGAAGAAAAGCTAGGGGTCAAGTTTAACCATGTCATGATGAATCAGTACGAGAATGGGAGGTGAGTGATCCTGCTACCATCGGAACTGTGATACTGGGATGTTAGCTTGAGTCTCTTGACAGTGTATATATCGGTAACCATCGAGATAACCGCGAGAACCGGTACGTCGTGCTCTCATTTTCCGTCGAGGACAACCCACTCACTCGTCACTTGCCTCGTCTAGAGTGATAGCTTCCGTCTCCCTCGGTTCTCCACGGATATTCATCATGGAGCACGACAAACCTCCCTCTGACGCACCCGCATCCTCGAAGAAACCCGTCAAAGTGACAAAATCGAAAACAACGCCAGCTTCCGCACCTCCTCCACCTCTTCCCGAGTCAAAGGAGGAAGATCCAGACCATTTGCTCTACTACAAGAAATGGACGCTCGAGAACGGATCTCTCGTCGTGATGCAAGGGGAAACTCAGGCGAAATGGAAGCATCAGATTCCGAAAGAGGCGAAAGTGCGGGAGTCGAGGATTAGCTTGACGTTTAGGCAGTTGGTCTTCTGATCGATTAGAGACTGCATGGTCGCAATGCTCAGACGCTGTATGGTAATTATACCCGTTCATCTCAAGAACGATTACATGCGAGTCGAGCAACCGAGAGAATCGCAGAAGTTTCGAGTCGTTTTTTGCAATATCTTTTCGCTGAGAACCGACTCGGGAAAGCTGCGTTTGAACCCGTCGCTCCGTGCTACTAAGCTGCAATGCCCTGTCGCCTAGAGGGTGCCGCCTACTCCTGCAAGGCAACCTTGCGAACTTCACTCAACAACTTTTGCTTCTCTTCCTGTACCTCTCTCGCCTCTTCGACTGCCGATCATTCAAACCAGAGACTTCGACGACTCTGAGAGTGGCCACTCACTTTCATGTCGAGCGAGCAGGAGGCTCGAGACCTTCAACGAGCGATCGCTGCTTCGTTCGGCCAACCCTCAACCAGCGCCTACGATCCAATGCCATCGACCTCACGAGCTCTTCTCGATGAACGTCCAGTCAAGCGGGTCAAGGTAGAACACGAGCAGACGCGAGGAAGGTTGAATGAAGCGGGAGAATTTGAGCTGGATTATCACAGGCTGAAGGAGGACGCTCAAGAGCTCCTTGATGCGTTGATGAATCAGAGAGCTGGAGAATCTTTGGGAAAGGCTTTGAAGGATTACGTTCGATGCGGTTCGCCGAATAAACGAATCAAGTCGAAACTGGTGCCAAAAGTTGTGCGATGGGGTGAGCTCTTCCGTTGCTGCTTTGCTCGATCCCGGTACTGACTAGCGTGAACAAGCTAGACGAGGGACTCGCACTCTACCGTCACGGCGCGCTTCGAATGACTCGCACTCCAGGTCGTCGACAAGAAAACGCACGAAACTGTATCAGTCTCGAAGACCTCGTCAAGCCTGAATCGATGCTGGGAATGTACTCGAATACGTTCTTGCTCGAGTTTGATTTCATCGCTCCAATGTTACCGATTCTGGATCATGCGCATGCTTCGAGACCCGTTCCGGTGAGTTCTGATGTTTCCTCTTACTTTTCGCTGTGCTCGGGTTCTGATGACTCGCCTGCGCTCCTCTCACGAACATCCTCCGCCATACTCTACTATCATCGCTGTCCTCCCGATCTCGTACAATTGTAACGGTCAGATCTTCCTCGGCCAACCCTTACCTCCCGACCCCTTCCTCTCTCTCGCCTGTTCCCAAACCGGTATCTCTCCACCCACCCATGAAAAACCTCGTCACAAAGCCTCCGAAGAAAAGATTCTCGCCTCGACAACTACTCAAATCTACCAAGAGATCGTCGGTCGAAACTTGTTCGCGATTCATCCGAAATGTAGCGGTTGTTCGCATTCGAAAATCTTTGTGATTCGATACCCTGGGTTCTTACTGGTGGTGATCACGTCGGCGAATACTATGAGACTCGATATGGAACTTTGCGATAACGTTTGTTCAGCTTTCCTTTTCTCTGTCTCGTGTTCCTCGTCGAAGCTGATACTTCGAATTCCCCTCCACAGCATTGGTATATCCAAGCCTTCCCATCCCTGACGCCTCATCAGCTCACCCAGAAACAAGCCCAGAAAAAGAACTCGGGTCAAACCGAATTTGAACGAATCCTCTTCTTTCATCTCAACGAACTCGAATGTCCCTCTGAATACATCTCCCTTCTCTCTTCTTACGACTACTCTCTCGCGAAGAATATCAACTTGGTCGTTTCCCATCCGGGTGTCGTTGGACCTCATGAATTCGATTCGAGATCGATTGGAAGATTGGCGAAGATCGTGAGGGGAAATGTGAAGAAGGAGGATAGGGAAAGAGTCAGATGGGAGGTTTGTTGTGGATCGGTGGGGGCGATGTCAAAGGAATGGAGGGAGGCAGTGGAATGGTTGTTGAGGGGAAAGGAACCGGGGAAATTGGAGAAACGGTTGAGGAAGAGATTGGAAGCGAAGAAGGAAAAGGAGGTGCAGGGAGAAGATCAAGGCGAGACCAAAAGGAAGAAGGGGAAACAGAGACAGATGAGCGACGAGGACGAGGCGGAGGAGGACGAGGGAGACGCAGAAGAGGATCAAAGTTGGAAGATCATCTTTCCCTCGAAACAATACGTCGCGACCTTGTCGGAAGAAGTACAACGGGTGAGTCTTCCCAGCGTCTTCTCTCTCGTCTCCTCTGACCTCTGACTCACTCGGACTCTGGCGAAAGACTGCGTCAAACATTTCTTCCTACTGGAATACCGAACGTTGGTCCCAAGCTCCATCTTCGATCAAACGTCTCTTCTACAAATACGTCTCGAAAGATACCGGTCGTCTCTTCCACGAGAAATCAATCCTCTGGTTCCGTTCGGCCTCCTCATCCTCCTCTCGTTCTCCCTCGAATGAACCTCCCTTACTTTTCTACCTCGGTTCACACAATTTCTCCTCCGCCGCCTGGGGTACTCCCTCAATCTATAAAGATCGTCCCGGTCTCAAAACGATCGGTACGAATAACTACGAGATAGGCATCGTCGTCAAAGGGGAAAAGATCTTGGAAATGCTCGAGAAAGGTTCGAAGAGTTGGGAAGAGATTGTTACGTATAAGAGACCGGTCGAGAGGTTTGACGAGGGGGACGTACCGTGGGTGTCACCGTCTTGGGCGAAGAAAGTGAGGGAGGAAAGTGGAGAGACCGAGTTCTGAGGTTTCGTCGGGTCTGTCGATCCGAGTTGCGAAGAGGGAACGGTCGCGGACTTGTTCGGAGTGCGGGCTATCGCTCGCACGCTTATACTTATCACCTATTCTTGACAAGTAACTGCTTCTGGTGTTGTGTTCCTTATTGAGCTTTTGTCGTTGTCAATTTTCTAAACCGTTTTATCCGCTGTTCTTCGTTCATTCGTCAACGCTTGACCGGACGAGCTTCTTGCCATATTGAGATTATCCGCCTATCATCTGCGTCTGTGACCAAGACGAGGGAAGCAGAGAGTAGGGGATCTGGACATAGTTGCGAGTTTTGATAAACGAAAAAAAGAAATACAGGAAAACGTGCTGTACAAAGCCCTTCTACTGCTCCACTTGAGGCGTAATAAGCTTCCAATCCCCACCGGCTCCTCCTCGGCTAGTCAATCGTGACCTGACTTCCTTCGCTACTCTACTCTTCGCCCTCACTTTCCTTACTTTCCTTACTCCCCCCCCTAATGCCGTCTAATCCTACTCTTTCCTCCACCTGTACTGTCCGGGCAACACTGCCTCTCCTTAATGACTCAAGAATTTCCTCCCCTTCGCCCACCGCCTCATCAACGTCTTCCTCCCGTTCTTACTCCGTTTCCTGACCAAAAACCCATGTTTCCTCTTCCTCCTAACCTGACTCGGTTGGTACTCTGCTCCATACACCGCGAATCGCTTCTGTTGATCTCCTTGCGCTGTTTGTTGTGAGAGGAGGGAGAGAATCGGTGAAGATGAGACGATTGAGGGAGAGAGGGAGGGACGCAATGAGGAGAGGAGAGAGCGTGTGGGAGAGGGAGCGGATCGGAAGAGTGTGGAGAAGGGCTGGGAGCGTGCAGGGACGGAGGAGAGAGGAGGAACGGCTGATGAAGAAAGTCGAAGGAGGGAACGGGAAGAGGGAACGAGGGACCGCGGTAGTCGGGGCATGGTGAGCGTATAGCTTCTAGTAATCGTCTACTGCGAGTAGTCCGGGTTTGGTGCGAGAGTTGAGGATGGAAGCGGAGCGAAAGAACGAACTCGAATTCTCGATCGCTTCTTTAGCTCTTTCCCGATACTCGAGCTACTCTAAACAGTCTCAAGAACTCTCCGAGCTACCCTTGAAGCTCCCGTCGCCCGAATCAGCAAAACCCGTCAACTTCCCTCTCCTCGATCTCGGTCCTCTGCGATGTTTCGCTCCACCTCTTCGTCACTTCTCCGATCCTGTTCCCGCTGCACCCGACGCTCCTACTCGACCCCTCACCCGTCCCTCACGCTCCTGTCGTCATTCCTCTCCCCTTCCGAGCAATCCCTCCTCCTCTCCTCCTCTCTGTCTCTGCTCGATTCCCCCTCTCGCACGACCTCCTCCGGACGGAAGAAACGCAAGCTCTGGTTGAAATCAAACCCGGGGTACGAGGTCGAGAGGGACGGGTTTATGCAGGATGGAGCGTACGAGTTTGAAGAGGGACATTTCGATGGAGTTATTCGAGGATATCGAGAAATGCTCGTCAGGGAGGGTCACTTCGACGCGCTACTCCAGGACAAAGATGAATCAAGACGATCTGAACTCGGAAGGGTGTTGAAGAAAGTGTACGCTTTACTACCACCGACGACAACTTCAGAAACGGAATCGAATTCGGAAACTCGTTCGAATTCTCTACTGGACCCTCCACAACACCTCATCGTGCATCTCCTCCATCTTTCCTCGACAGGGAGGATTTATCCTCATGTCGATAACCTCGAAGCGTTCGGGAGAACAATCGTTGGGGTCTCGTTAGGAGGTGGCGAAAGAGTGATGAAATTCAAGAGAGTCCCAGAGGCGGAGGATAGCGTAGAGGGACCGGCGGAGTTTGAGGTGCTCGTACCGAGCGGGAGTGCCTACGTTCAGCAGTGAGTACTCGATCTTGGCATCTCACTGCGATGGATCGTGCTGAAGACAATCGATTCTCTCGCAGGGAACCCTTGAGAACTCACTACACGCACGAAGTACTCGATCGCGCTGAATGGGAAGGACGAACAGTAGGAGGTACACAGAGACTGAGTATCATGTTAAGAGTGAGTTTCGACATCTTGTTCAGCCCTTATTCTGCAATGGAGCTAAACGGATCCCGAATCACGTAGGATCGGTTACCGGTTGATACCTCAAAGCGACAAACGTTCTCCTTCTCGTGAAGGGTCGGCGAAGCTCTCGGTTTTGCAAACCAGGTCGACACCGACACTCTAACCGGAGATCGAGTTCTGTCTCAACGCGTGCTCGTCTTCTCAAGACACGACCCCCTCCGCTGGACACCTTCGAGCTTGCGACTATCGAAGAGTGGCGACAGGTGAACAGTCTTCCGTAAGGGAGGCATTGTCGACTACGAGGACAAAGTTTGCAACTGCAATTGAGCGTTTTGACTTTTCATTTCGCACCATTTCTCGCAGATTCGAGCGCTTGCCAAAGTTTTCGCGGAATCACCAACTCAATCATGAGGAACAGAGCCCGTGAGAGAAAGTAGGAAAAGTTCGAATTCCGAAAATCACAAAAGAAGAAGAGGACGTCGAAGAAGCTTCGTGTACGTGAGCTGCAAACAAGACAAAACAATTTGAGAGAGTACGAAAGAAAGAAAGCTAGAGCTGGGGAGTAAAACCAAGGGACGAAAAAGGGAAGGATGCAAAATTCATGGACAAATCGAAGGAAGGGAGAGAGGCAGCGGGATACATAACTTCGAGAGAACGAGACTAGAGAGAGAGAGAGAGAGACGAAACTACTGAGTTGGTTGAGGTTGCACCGTCGAAGGAGGAGGTGCAGATGGGAACGCTTGAGGGGATTGAGGTTGAGAGTTCGGTTCCGAATTGAGTAGATGCGAGAACGAATGACTCGAATGAACCCCTTGAGCGTGTTGAGGCGTCGCAACTGGTGCGGTAGGAGAAGGTTGTACATAGTGTTGAGGCTGAGAAGATTGGTGATGGAACGGGATTGGTTGAGAGAGACCGTTCGAGGGAGGGTAGGCGGCACGAGGAGCAGTTCCGACGTAGCCGTAGGGAGGAAGGGGATGGGCAACGGGATAGCCATAAGGCATTTGTGGTTGATAATGAGGAGTAGTGGGAGACGGGTAAGGGTATCCAGGATAGACAGCTTGCTGAGGGTAGTAGTGAGGAGGAGGAACGGGATATCCAGGCGCAGGAGTCGGAGAGTAGTAAGAAGAAGAAGTGGAACGAGCTTGAATCATTGGAGCGGCGGAAGGAACTTGAGGAGCTCGTTTCTTGACGTTTTCGCGATAGGCGGCTCGATCGAGGGCAGCAGCTTTCTGTTCTTCGATCTTGCGAGTCGCCTCTTCCTTCTTGCGTCGTACTTCGTCTGACTCTGGCCAGATGATGTTCTTCCACTTGACGAAAGCAGTAGCGCTGTGACTCACGCGCACCAATCAGAGTCAGCGAATTTGCTCTGAGCCATCTGGTAGAGAAACGCGAACTCACCCATCTCCATGAGCAACCTTGACCGACTCTTGTTCAGGATTACTCGAAACAAAATAGACGTCGTAGATCGATCCGTTCCCAATCTTGACTCGGATAAGGTTTCCATACTGAAGAGCGTCGAGTTTCGCCTTGAGTTCATTCGCTTTTCGAGCTTGTTCTTGCAGTTTCCAATTCTGCAAGACGACGAGCGAAAGAACGGGTCAATCGAGTGCTCGACGATCGCTCGGTGCGACAAGGAGGAGGTAGACAACGAACGGGATTGTGAGTGCGACACAAAATCGTCAATTTGAGTTGACCATCCGGTTCAATCTCGGGCATCTTCTCCTCCTCTGGAACTTCGTTCGACGTCGAGGCAGCTTTCGAGGGACTCGGGGGAGCGTCTAAAGCTTTCGTCGTAGCGAGAACACTGATTTGACCGCCTCCAACTTCGGGGAGAGTAGCATCGAGGAAGATGCCAGATCCTTCGGCGAGCGCGCAAGAGACGTGGAACGACTTTGAGCACTTTCCCATAGTACATTGAACTGCGCGGGAGATGGAAGACAAAGTCAGCCCTGTCACGACTAAGAGCGATGACTGAAGCGAAAACTCACCTTTGACACCGTAAGGTTCGGTGCATAGCGTGCATTTCTGTATCAAGAACGAACAACCAGCTGAGGAGAATAGGAGGCGAGGAGAGAGAGAGGAGACTCACGAGTTTCCAACGCGCTTTCTCGACTCCTTTCAATCCTCGAACCATCTCTTGACCGGTTGCCTCGTCGACTTCGATCCAAGTTGCGGCTGTCGGTCACAGAGATACACAGTCAGTGTCGCATCTCGCAGAAGGGAAGAGCAAGAACTCACGAGTGAACATGACCTGAGAAGAAAGCAAGCGATTCTCGAGTCAGTCTCCTAAACAGACTAGAACGAAAGAGAGGAACGTACACAAAGTCGGTGAGCTTTCTTCTTCGATTTGACGCCGTTTTCTCCGATATCCACGAGTCCTTCCGTGTTGAGATCGGGACAAAGCGCGCAAACGAAATCTGGTTTCGGAGGCGGAGGCGGAGGAGTTGCTTTCGCTTTCGAAGCTGGAGCTTGTTGTTGAACCTGAAGTTGATACACTCGTTGCTGTTGAATGTGATCAGCCAAGAGACGAAGGTATTGTTGTTCGAGGGTCGTTTGTTGAGCGAGAGAGAGCGTCGTCAATCCTGCGAATGCCATCTGTTGTTGAATGTATTGAGCGAGTTGAGCTTTCTGAGGTGGGGTGAGGTTCGCTGTTCCTCCAGTTTCGTACATCGAGTCGAATTGGCGAGGGGTAGCGGCGGGTTTCGCTCGTTTGCGAGGAGGAGCGTCGCCAGTCGCGGCCATGCGTTTGCGTTGAACGGGAGCGGAGACGGTGATCGCGACGGGTTCTGGTTCTTCAGGAGGATCGTAAGGCCAAGATTCTCCTCGATCAAGAGCTTCGGCTTTCGCTGCCTCTTTCAACCAGATATTGACGTCGATCGAGACCCTGAGGGAAGAACAGTACCAGTTATTTGCCACGAGCAGTCTGGAAAGCAAAAGAGAAAGACTCACGAATCCTCGATACAACGACAACTCTTCGCAACCTTTCCAAGCGGTAACCATCTCTCCGTCGCGAAGTTGATACTTTCAGCGCAGTTGTAACCGAGGTTGAATCCCGAGTGATAACCTTTCGGATAGGTCAAGATGAATTCGCCGGGGAGTTGAGCGCATCGATTGAGCGTGATTCCGTTGTTGGAAAGAACTCGGGGAGAGGCGAGGAAAGCTTTGTGACGGAGGAATTGAGAGCATCGTGCTCGATCGGTAGGGAAGAAACCTAGAGAAGGCAGTCATGATTAGCAATGCACGAAGAGACGAGAAGCGAGACAGCACGACTGACCTTCCATGACTCGTTCGAACTTTTCCGATTGTTCTTGAGGAACGCTGTACCAGAACTTTGGTGCCCCGAAATGGATGTAGTTGATCGAGTACAAGTCGGCGTCCTCAACGTGCCACGCGAACGTCGCTCTCCACATTCCGAAGTAGAGGTAAGGAGAAACGACTCCTGGAATCGAGCAGTCTCGAGGAGCGAGTTTCGGGAGTAAATCGCCGAGGTGAGCAACATTCCAAGCCGCGGTCGAGTCGTTGAAGAGTGAACCTACGTACCGAGTGTCAGCATGATTGAGATTGCCAGAAGGAGAGATTTCGTGCTCACCAGCCATATCAGCTCCATACATCGGAGATTCACCAAACGTCAAAGTCCTCCAGTACCTCCTCTCGAAATCCCTCATCATCTCGACCGAGTAATCCTCCTTCTTCATTCCGTGAGGTAACTCTTCGAATTTGGCCGAGAACGCTTCCCATTCTTCTTCGGTAGGTTCCGCTTTCTGAGCCTTCGTCAATCGTTTCTTTGGTTGACCATCGCCTTCCGTCGCCGCAACCTTCGGAGGTCTTCCGAGTTTCTTCGCCGGAGTCCGTCTTCCCTTCTTCGGTGATCCTTCCTCGTCGTCTTCCTCATCTCCTCCATCGAATTCTCCATCCGCCTCCTTCTTCTTCTTACTCGCCAACTTCTTCTTCCTACTCTCCGTCAATGCCGACGTGCTCTTCGTACTCCTCTCGCTCCTATCTCCCTTCTTCTGTTCCCCTAATAAATCTGGTGCGTCGTAATTCGACTTTTCTGCCGATTCTTTCCATTGAGCTGGGTTCCAAATCTTTGATGAAGCGACGTTCGTGACTCGGTAGAGTCCTTGAGATCCCATCATGTGTTGTTCGATAGGTTCTTGAAGTCGAATATCCTTGAGAGGAGGGAGAACTGTCGGAAGGGATGCAGACCTGCGAAGAATCAAGGAAAGTTAGCTCCCTCCCTGAAAGCACTCAAAGTACAAGACGAGGACGCTGAGAGAGAGCTCACCATTCTTTCGGAGGGATGACCTTGACGATTCCACTCCTTAACCCATATTTCTCGATCCTCTTGACGTATCCATAAAACCCACCATTCTGTTCGAAATCCTCCATCGTCGGTTCAAACACCGGTACACCTTTGAATCCACCTCTCCTTCCTCTTTTCTTCGTTCCCGCCGTACCAGGATCGTATTCCGCGTCGTAGTAATAATTCGGTCGAGGTCGAGGTAATCCAGTCGATTTACTGTATCGAGGAGGTCGCGGTGGTTTTGGATAGCCGAGTGCGTCTTCGTCGGAGGAAGAGTCGGGATCGTCGGAGAGAGGGTCTTCGGAGAGGAAAGAAGGGAGAGGGATCGAAGTTGAGTGAGGAGGGGAAGCGGAAGCAGCCGGGGTTGGAGGCGCTACGACTGTTGCATCATCGATCAGCCCAGTGTTAGCTTATGTGGGTCGTCACAGCTCAAACGAGCGGCTCCAGGTGGGAGGGAGAAGGGCCAAGAAGGCTCAAGGCTTGAAATCATGTGGAAGGGAGAAGGGAAAGACTTACCAGGAGGGGTCGGGGCTTTCTTACTCTCTTTCGGTTCGTCTTGAACTGATTGCTTTTCTACTTGAGCGGTTTCAAGCGGTTGAGAGCGAGTCGGATCACTCGAATTGATGAGAGTCGAAGCCGCTGTCGCGTTAACCTCCGTCGCCTGTTTGACCGGCGAGGAAGATTGAGTAGGCATAGCAGAGGACGATGACGGTAGAGCGGAGAGTTCAGAGGAAGGTGAAGGGTGGTAATGAGTGTGAGTCTCCGGAACTGGAGATTTGTCGAAGTCGTGTGGCTGCTGAGGTCGGGAAGCGACTTGGTCCAGCGAGGGACCTCGAGGTATTCCTCCCTGAAGGGTAGCCGGGTCACTCATCGATGAGGAGAGAGAAGAGAAGAACCTCGACGAGTTCTCCACTTGCAATAAATCGCTTTTTCTCTGACCCCATTCTAGCTGATACAGCCACCTTGGGAAAAGTTCCAAAAGATTCCATTCCAAGGGAAAATTAGAGCGGTGCAAAAAATTCCGGTACGAAAAAAGTTTCGTTTCGCAAGCTGAACTTGCTGCACCTCTTTCCCGCTTGAGAGCGAAATAAGCGTGGGTGATTGTACCCTCGATCGACCTTGGATCAACCGATGATCGAGTGGCGAAAAGCGGGTTTGGGGAGGGAAACTTTCGAGCAAGTTTTGCTTCTTCGCCCCAAAATCGCTCTATTTCCGGGCAACTCTCGCTCAAATCAAGGGGTTTCAGGGTGTAGTATGACAACAGATTGAAAGATGAAAGAACCCTTGGCTTCACGGCCCGCGTTACCTCGCTCCAGCAAGAACCCCTTCGAAAGAATTCACTCAACTTTCATCGCTACCTCATCCTGCAGAGCTCCAGTCACGCCACCAATCTCTTCCTCCGACTTGACCTCGTTCCATCCGAGTGGCAATTCCCACAACCCCGCAACTCCACTTCGAATGCATTTTTCCCAGACTTCCTCGACGATGAATCCCCCTTCATCTCCCTTTTCTTGCTCCTTGACCAAGTTCGGCAAGATGTTCGAGGCATAGGTTCTACCTCCGCCACTAGGTGTTCCAGCTCTCGATAATCTCGGTAGTACTTCGTACAAATCTTCCCCCGCATCGTACAATTTGAGTTCTGCCATAACGTTGACCGGTGCTGAAGATTCGTCGGCGTCCGAAGAACTCGATTTGAGCGAGGGAGCAGAGAGGTTCGCGAGGAATTTGAGCTTGAGGGAAGGATCGGTCGGACCTGAAGAAGCTTGGAGGGAGTCTCGAGCGGAAGAACGTTTTCTTGAAGATGCTCGAGCGGCGGCGAGAATCGCTTCAGGGTCGGCAGATCCAGATTCCTACATTATCGAACAGATCGTGGTTTCAACTACGCTACAGTATAGGTTGTCGCGGAATCGAACTCACGAGTGCTTCGAGGACTAGTTTCCTTTCCTCCTCTTTCGCTTTCCTATCTTCCTCTTCCTCCAGTTCATACCTCCTCTTCTCACTTTCTCTCCATTCTCGTTCTCCCTTCTCCCGCCTCTCTAGCTCGTCTCGTTCTCGTTCCATTCGTTCTTCGTTCTCTTCGATACTTTGTCGATTTTGCAATTCGTATGATCGAATCTTTGCCTCTGTCGCCGCCAAGTCGGACCCAATCGAGTGAATCAACGAGAACGTAATAGATTCGTACTCTTCTAGGTAGTCGTTGTAAGCTGCTTCTGTAGGGAAATCTTCTCGTTGTTTGTTGAAACTATAGCAATTCGTAAAATTTTCAGCTCATCCTTGCTGGAGGGACAGAGAAACGGAATCACATCTTGGCTGTGCGTTTCCTGATCGCTACTTCTTTCTGTACCTCGAGGTTCTCAAACATCTGAGGTTGAAACTGATTCTTTCTTATCGTTTGACCGCAAACTGGACAAGGTTCCGGACCCAACGAGAACAACCTGTCGAGGCACGACTCGCACCTGTACACTCTCGATCATCAGTCGTGCTCACATACTGTCAGAGAGGAGAAGAGAGCTTACATTTTGTGATAACACTTGCTAACCATCAACCTCAATTTCGGATTCAAATACCGATCATTCTTACACACGGGACATACATCTTCGGGACTCGAGTATTCTACCAACCTACGATCAGTCGCGGAATCGATTGGTTGGTCGGGAGGAGGAGGAGGAGGTTTCGTAGATGTAGAATTGAGCGGGGTCGAACTTCGACTCGTGAACGCGCTTGCTGGCCTTGAACTAGTCGCTGGTGTTGCTTTCTTCCCTAGGAAGAATCGCGGCTTGGGTGCAGACATTTTGGGACGCGAATAGGGGGAAGAGATGAATCAACAGCTCGCGAGTTTCGTTTTCTCTCTTCTTCCTCTCCTTCCCTTCACTTCTTCTCGACTCTCGACTATACGCACAGCATGACTCAGACAGTAGCAATCATCGGAGGAGGAATCATTGGTACCTCGACAGCTTACTTTACGGCAAATCTCGCCCGAGAGCGAGGACTCGACGTCGCTGTTAAGCTCGTAGAAGGTTCTTCCATCGCTGCAGGCTCAAGCGGAAAGGCAGGAGGGCTACTAGCAATCGACTGGCATGGTGCGTCTTGCACCTCTCTCTTCCCGTCGCCACTCTTTCTCCCAAATGGCTGATGTCATCCCTTCGCTCTCCTTCGTAGGACCCGCTACCTCCTCTCTCGCCGAACTATCCTACAACCTACACGCTCAATTAGCGAAACAGTACTCGGGAGAAACGCGCTGGGGTTACCGCAAACTCGACACGATCTCAGTTTCCGCTGATTTGAGCCATCCCTCGCATTCGGCAAAGTCATCGAGGACGAAGAAGTTGAAGAATGGGGACTTGTTCCCTTGGTTGAATCAGGACGTGTTGACACATTCGAGCGTATTGGGTAGTCAGTGAGTAATCGCGATTCTTGTCGGGCTACAGTTCTCAGAGCTAATTCTACTTAACGGAACAGAGAAACGACATCTCAGGTTCATCCAGAGCAGTTTACGAAAGGTCTTTGGGAAGAAGCGCAGAAACTAGAAGTCGAAACTGTCTGGGGAACCGTCGATTCGCTCGAGAAACGTTCAGACGGAACCTACTCTCTCTCCGTCACTAGTCGCGACGAAGAAGGATCGACCTCGACCCTCGAAGCCGATCAAGTCGTAGTATGTGCCGGCCCATGGACGGGCAAGCTATTGTCGAATCTCGGAATCAAAGGAGGAGGAAGAGCACGACGAATCGAAGGCTCTCGAGCGCACTCTGTCGTCCTCAAAACCGCTCCGGGTCGTGAACTCCCTGCGCAAGCTCTCTTCACATCGATCAAGGAGAAGAAGGGAGGAAGTGCAGAACCCGAAATTTACAGTGTGTCTCCTTCTTTCCTGCTCTGTGAGCGAAACGAGCTCACTCTTTGTCCTTTGTCCGGATAGATCGTCCTGACGGTACTGCATACGCTTGTGGAGCAACCGATTCTTCCCCTCTACCCTCTCACGCATCAAAAGTCGAAGTCTCCTCTTCCGCAATCTCCACTCTTCTGAATCACACCGCTCTTCTGTCTCCCACACACCTCTCGACGGACAATGGCACCGACTCCGCAACGATCGTCAAGGAACAAGCTTGCTACCTTCCTGTAGGATCCGGAGATCCCGTCATTGGAAAGATCGAGGGAGGTTCGAAAGAACGAGGGGTTTATGTCGCGAGCGGCCATTCGTGTTGGGGGATCTGTAACGGCAAGCTCCCCTTTAACGATCTCGCTTCATGACAGTCACTGATGTCGGTTCGTTGGTCGCTAGGTCCTGGAACTGGAAAAGTGATGGCGGAACTTCTCCTCAACGGGAAAGCTTCGAGTGCAGACATCTCTGATCTTTCCCCTTAGATCCCGACTGCAACATACGAAACGTAGAAGATCAGTCACGTTCAGTCAACATCGAGAGGACCCCGGGGAGAATGCGCGAGCCCTCTCCGGAGTTTCCGTTTCAGAGGCATGAGCTTCGCGATCTTTGCTCTGCTTTCTCTTCTCTGCCACTCCCCCCTCTCTTGACGACGAATCAATTCCTCGAATCGAAACATGGCCTCACAACGGGTACTCACAGACACGATCGCACAAGAACAGAAGAACGCTCTCGACAAATCCATCGGATACGAGCTCCTCAACTTGGCTATTAATCGCTCTCGTCACACTTCGAACGTCATAGCAGGAATTTACTCGGAAGTCACTACCCGCCCGGCGGTAGGCACACCAGATTCATTCGTGCGTGCAGTTCCTTTCTCCGTGCTCGATCGAGCTCCGAGCGGAAAGAGTTGATCCTTTTCTCCCTGTCACGGTCGAGTAGCGTCTATCCATTTTTGGCAAGGTCCACTCTCAGAAGGTTCTGCGAAAATGGGTCCACTATTACGAGGACTTATGCTCCTTGACCGCTCATCTCCGAATCAAATTTGGCGTTCGCGATACCGATACATCATTCCTCAACTCCCCACTTCATGGATCACAGCGCCATCCACTTACGGAAGAAACCTGGGATGGCGTCGGGATCGATAAGGACTCGTTCAGGCGCAAACTCGATGTCATGTACGAGCTAGTCGCGGCTTGTTTCCAGGGAAAAGCTCACGTAGCTCAGTGCCCTGAGGGTGTCAGTCGTGCGATCGACGCTCTCGAACAACCTGTGAGTCTCAGCTAAACATCTTCGTCGAATCGACATAGCTGAGCATCTTTCTTTCGAATCTTTGGTGCAGTTTCACTCGTTAAGCAAGAATCGTTACTCGGTTGTAGCTCGCAGGCTTGGATCTCGACCAATCTGAGCAGTGTAACGGTGAGCTCAAGTTGCCTGTCTCTCTTCTAGACGTTTTACTGACTTCAGCTATCGCTTTTCCAGTTCGGGGATCTGACAGAAGTCCTTATCGATGGGAAAGCTTTGAGTGCAGGCATCTCTCGTAGTCTCTCGCCTTAGCTATCAATTGGAATCCACTCGACATGGACTCAGAGTGAATCCGAGAGACCAGCGAACCGAACGCACGAGCCTTCTTCGGAGTTTCCGTTTCAGAGGCATGAGCTTCGCGATCTTTGCTCTGCTCCGTCTTCTCTGATTGCTCTTCGTTCCCTCGACGTCGACCCGACTCTCCGAAGCATGTCGGAACTTCAGGAGCTCTTGGACACCATCGCGGACAAACAGAGGACGGCATCAAGAGACGAAAGGATAGGATACGAGCTCCTCAAGTTGGCTATCCATCATTCTCGGCTCACTTCGGAGGAGATAGCAGGGATCTACTCGGACGTTACTACCCGCCCAGCTATAGGCACGCCAGATTCATTCGTGAGTAACTCTTTCCTCCTCTCTCGAGGTCCGAGCGGGAGAGCTGATCTTGTCCATGTCGACCAGCGTGAAGCTATTCTAAGCAAGTACCACGCGCAGAGACTACTATACATCTGGATCCATGATTACGCGGGCCCGCTCGCCTTGGCTGCGCATCTTCGATTCGAATTTGTGGTCCGCGCTGGCGCTCCATCGTTCCTCCACACTCTTTGTCAAGAAACACAGCCTCTTCTATCTCGAGGAGCCTGGGCTAGCCTTGGAAACACCACGGAAGCGTTTAGGCGCAGACTCGATGTCATGTACGAGTTGGTCGCGGTTTGTTACGCCGGCTACGCTCACTCGATTCAATGTCCCCCGACCGTTGTTCGGGCGATCGACGCTCTCAGTCACTCTGTAAGTCGTTCTCATCCTCTCCTGGCCCCGCATCGAGCTTCGGCGTCGAGTATTAGCTGATCATCTTTGCGGATTTTGGTTTCAGATGCCCTCGTTGAGGAAGAATCGCTATCAGGTCGTCTCTCGTAGGACTGGATCTACCCCATTCTGACCAGTCAGAGGTCTCTCTCGCGCCGTTGCTGTCACGATATCGTAGCTCTCCGTCTTCTCGATCAGATTGATCATTCACCCTGTGTTTTCCGCTTGAAACTATTTCTTCTTCACTTCTCCCATTCACAAATGCTTCGTGAGCCTCTGCCTGCTACTGCTCCGTACTAAGACGCGAGAGCTCAGTCGATCATCGAGTGGTAGAGATTGCATAGGACCGAAACCGAGAGTCAAAACGGAAAGAGTTAGAAGAACGAAAACCGAGAACCAAAGTGAAAAACGAAGAGTGACTATCAAAGGCGTAGAGTAGAGACGTAAAGCAGCGAGAGTAGAGACTGAGAGAGAGAGAGAGAGAGAGTAGAGATTTGTGTTGTTTGTGTTCAAGCGATGACCTTTCTTTTCCTTTCCATTCCATTCCTTTCGAGATCCAAGCGTTTCCTAACCGAGAGTCCTGCCCTTTCCACTGAACGGTACCGTTCCCTCCCTCTCTTTCCTATTGACTTGTTGCCCATCTCGGAAAACGTTGAACCTGTCAGAGCTCGAACCGGAAGAGTGCTTTTTCTTCTTCGATCCGTAAGAGTTGGCCGTAGCGAGTGCTCCTCCTCCGATTCCCCATCCTCCTCCTCCTCCTCCTCCGTCATCCAACTCGTCGATTTCCTCACCGTCTTCGTCGGGACAGTAAGGTTTAGGTTTCGCTTTACCTTTACCTTTGTTGACGGAAGGCTGAGTCGATTTCGATTTCGAAGAAGATGCTTTACTCGAAGCGCCCTATTCGGCGAGTCACGACGAATCAGTCACAGTCGACAAGGAAGTAGAGAAATCAATGACTCACAACCGCTTTCTTTCCAGGAGGAGCTTTGACGGTTTCCTCCTTCTCTACTCTAACTTTCTTCTTCGCCGGTTTCTCAACCTCATTCTCCTTTCCCTTCCCTTTCCCAGTGTTCGCTCCGGGGTTCTGCTTCTTCTTCTTCTTCTTGAGCTCGGTATTGACATACTTCTGTAACCAATCCATCTCCAATTCCAATTTCCTCGACATAGGAGGTTCGTCCCTCTTGACTTTGATCGTTTTCCCAGTCTTCTTATCCGTCGTGTGCCTGTACTCCGAGTCTCTTGGATGTACGAGTTTGATGAAATGGAAGTAATCGGTTTGTTTCAATTCGTAGATCTTCAACCAAGTCGGAGCGTAAAGAGATTTGCAGTCATCTCCTCGGAAGATTTGTCTCATTTTCTTCTCTTCGACCAGTTTCCAATCGATGAGGAGTTGAGCAAACCTGTTCTCACATCGAAGAGGGTAGCATTAGTCTCTAGCGGTAGAGAAGAAAGAGACAGGCAGGAGTGGACTCACGCAGCATCCCTGTATGCTTTTTCCACTTCCTGATCTTTCGCATCCTCGCTCGCTTCTTGTCGTTTTTCCATATTCAACCAATACTCCGTCTCATCCATTCCATCATCATCCGGATCACTCTCCAACTCATCTACCTCTTCATCGTCCTCAGCAGGGGGAGGGGGAGGTTGTTTCCTTTTCTTCTCGTTATTCTTCGTTTGAGCTTTCTCCTTCTCCTTTTCCTTCTCCTTCTCTCGCTTCTTCTTGTCCTTGTCCTTCTGACTCTGTTACTCCTCCGATTGAATCTTCTCAATAGTCGCATCCACATCATGTCCCATCTTCTTGAACGTCGTGAAAACTCTCTCGAAACTGATTCCTTTCCCAACCACTTTTACTACCTCATTCAACCTCTTCTCGAGCTCGTCTTCCTGTGGTTCCTCCTGTCTGTATGTAGCTCGACGAGGCGCCGGAGAAGAAGCGTCGAAACGACGACGAGATTGCGAAGAAGGAGGAGAATCGGATTCAGAGTCCGAGGAGAGGTAGATTACTTCGGGTTTGACCAGAGGTTGTGCGGTGGATTTCGACTTCTTTCCCTTAGGGATGTAGGGGTTCTTAGAGGTGGAAGCGATAGGTTGAGCAGGAGAGGAAGAGGGAAAGGGATCGTTCAACGATTCTTGAGAGTGAGAGTGAGCTTGAGACTGCGCGAGAGCGGGAGTGGATAGATAGAGTCAGCTAGCCCATCTTTAGAGCTCTAGTGCGAGTATGGAACGGTGGGAGAAGAGGAGGGAGAGTGATCACTTGATCAAGATGAAAGAGAGAAGAGAACTCACGGTTGAAGCGGAAGCTTGACTGTAGCGGGCTAGAAAAGCCTCTGCCAGAGGGGTACTACCACTCATACTCGGTGTAGCTCCTCGATCGAGGTCGAGAGTGAAGAGAAGGGGAGAGAGAAGAAGAGGAGCGCGCTCTTGGAAGGGCAGCAGGAAAATGGGCGAGAGATGTCAAACTCTCGCATACCTCGACTCGCAGACTTACGTGTAGCAGCGTAACAGCGGGTAGAGTGGTTCGTAACGAATCGAGGAGTCCCAGTTTGGGTCGGAATGAAGAGGCCCGAGCAGAGGAAATCGAGATATCAATGCTTTCTCGTTCCCTCTACAAACTCCTACCTCAGGTCGAGCTCTCCTCGTTCTTCTGTCTGTAATATATATCACAACAAGCATCTGCAATCTAAGAACAAGTTTTTCGTCTCCTCCTCTCTCTCTCTCTCTCCCTCAATCCCTCCCATCTCCCTCTCCCTCCTCATCTAACCCCAAAACTCTCTTCATGAACACCCAACTCGAAAAACTCACCGCATTCATCGGTACCACCTTCAAATACCCAATACTCAACCCAACAAAAAAACCTCTCCAACCCTGAGTCTTCCAAATCTTTGAACCAGTTTCCCAAAACCCGGCTTTCCCCCCACCTCCCGTAATCGTCGTCGAAGGATGATGATGATCCATTACTGGACCAACTTGCATCCTCCTCCTCACAATATCTAATGGATAAGCAGTAGTTTGTCCGATCGCTCCGGCGATACCTCCGGCGAGTAAATCGAGTAAAGCTTGTTGAGTTTTCGAAGGACGAGAACCCGAGGAAGAAGAGGAGGAAGATGGGAAGAGGGAAGGAAAGAGATCGTTTTTGAGGTAACCCCATACGAGGAAGGAAGTACCGGCGTAAGGGATTATTCCGGCGAGAGTAGGGAATACACCTCGGTAGAAATGAGTGAGAGAGGGTCGTGGGGAGGAGAGAGAAGTGTACCCTATATTGGGGGGTTTCGTTCGGGGGGATAAGTGTCGATTTGATGAGGTGGTTGATGTCGTCTGTGTTGTTGTTGAGGAAGGAGGAGAAGGGGATACGGGTTCAGGCGGAGGAGGAGAGAGGTAAATCGCTCGAATTGTTCGTAGGAGTGAAGCTTGATCGTTCTTAGAATGATGAGGTTCGAAGGCGAGTCGTACTCTGATCAATTCGAGTGGATAGGTGATCGCTGTCGTCGTTATACCGGCTAAAGAACCAGCAACGAATCGTTTTATTGAATCTTCAGATTCTGGTGTCGGCATCAAGAACTACTTCCAACCAGCCTCAGTCAGTCGCGGCAAGAGAGAGAGTAGAGAGATGGGAGGAGAGAGAGATAACGTACAGAGTGGAATTGTTCATAAGCCATGAATTTGATAGCGGCATAAGGGAAAATTCTCAACAAAGTCGCAGAATGACCTTGCAATAAACCCCGAACTCCAGTCTCTTGATAGATATCTCGACTCGCTCGAAACACTCCAAACCATGTACCTACCTCATAGAACGAACGAGGTCAGAGTCGTGTGAGTTTCGATGATGTCAAAGGCTTGGGAGAGGAGACGAGAGAGAGAAAGTCTTACCGGCATAACGAGCATAATCTGGACTTCTCGTTTGAAACAGAATCTTAACACGATCTAGAGGTGCTACCGAAGTCTTTGCGATACAACCTTTCTCGAAGAAGAGCCGCGGGGGGATCAGCTTGAAAACGAATCGCCGGAGAGGGAGGAGAGTAGCTCACCGGCTATTCCACCGGCTAGTCCAGAAGTCAAGGCATACGATAGAGAATCATGTTGAGGTCTTGTTCTACGTTTCTTCGAGGTAGAGTGGGGAGAGGTTTGAACCGGTTCACCGAATGAACGAGTTGAAGTTTCCGAAGAGAGTTTCTCTATCCGAGGTGGTGGTGGTGATGCAGCTGCTGTACTCATAGCCCGCGATCGTGAGTGGTGCTGAAGAATCCGGGGTCGAGTGAAAGCGAGAGCGAGTCGACAACTTCGTAGAGTTTGGAGGAGACGCTCGCCACTGCTTCTGCTTCTTTCCACTACATCTTTCACTCAGATACCACCAAGTACTAGCTAAGTTTACAATATGGGTCAGTCTTAAGCTCCCTCCGCTGTTCCAGCTCGCGTCACTAACTCCTCACTGCTTGATCAATCTGACGACGATTGTAGGTATTCCAAAGGTATGCCGTTCCCCCTGACCCCCTAGATCGTAGTTGTGAGCTAACCGACTGTCGTATGGTGCTCAGTTCTTCCGCTTCATGTCGTGAGTTTGACTATTTCTCGCCTCCTCCCGATTCCCGACTATCGAGCATTCACTCACCACGTTACTACGTTGCGTCGTACAGGGAGCGGTATCCACTCATTTCCCAACTCATTCAAGAGAATCGTATTCCCGAATTCGATGCTCTCTGTACGCTCACTTCTCTCTCCTCTCTTCCCCTCTCTCCTCTCGAGCTAACTGAGTCTCTTCTGCTGGTAGATCTCGACATGAACGGAATCATTCACAACTGTTCCCATCCAAACGATAACGACGCCTCATTCCGAATCACGGAAGAAGCGATCTTCCTCGCCGTGTTCGCCTACGTTTCTCATTTGTTCTCCGTGATTAAACCGAAGAAGACTTTCTTCCTCGCGATTGATGGAGTTGCTCCGAGGGCGAAGATGAATCAACAGAGGAGTAGGAGGTTTAGGACGGCGAAGGAGGCGAAGGAGGTTTTGGATAAGGCGAAGAGGAGAGGAGAGGAGATTCCGGAGGGAGATGGGTTCGATTCGAATTGTATTACTCCGGGTACACCCTTTCCTCTACTATCGACAACAGTGACATGGTGCTGATGTAATGAATTGAGGTGTATAGGTACCCCATTCATGGCGAGGTTATCGGCCCAATTGAAATATTTCATCGCGAAGAAAGTTTCCGAAGATTCAGACTGGCGAGGAGTCGAAATCATTCTCTCTGGTCACGAAGTACGTTCTCCTCTCTCTCTCCCTCGTAGGTCACTCACCCAGGATTAACCCATTCTCGTGCAGGTTCCAGGAGAAGGAGAACATAAAATTATGGAATACATTCGCCTAACGAAAGCTCAACCAGGTTACGACGCAAACATGCGACATTGTCTCTATGGACTTGATGCCGATTTAATCATGTTGGGGTTGTTGAGTCATGATCCTCATTTCTGTTTGTTGAGGGAGGAAGTAACGTTCGGTCCGAGAGGTGGCAAGGGAAAAACAAAGTCGTTAGTTCCCTCTCATTCTCACTGGCCCAATTGTTGCGAACGGTTGTACTGATGTTGAAGTGAGTGATGAACAGTCTCGAAAGCCAGAATTTCTTCTTGATGCATCTCTCCCTCTTCCGAGAATATCTCGACCTAGAATTCTCCTCCCTTCGCGACTCTCTCTCCTCGAACTCTTTCGAATACGACCTAGAGCGAATCATCGACGATTTCATCCTCCTAAACATTTTCGTCGGAAACGATTTCTTACCCCATTTACCTGGACTCCACATCAACGAGGGAGCTCTGAATCGATTGTTTGAGATTTATAAGAGGGTGTTACCGAGGGCTGGTTAGTTCCCCCTTCTTCCCTTCTTCTCTCTCCCTTCTCCCTCTCTTCGCTCAGAGGGGAAAGACTCACGATGTTTGATTGAAATCGCTAGGTGGATACATTAACGATAACGGACGCTTGAACGTCGAAAGGCTCCAATTGATCCTGAATGAGTTAGGGGTGTTCGAAAGGGAACATTTCGAATACGAGTTTGCCGATTCGAATTGGTTCAAAGGGAAACAAACCGGTTCAGGAGGAGCAACGGGAGGTTCGAAGGGAAGGAACAAGCACATGGAGAAAGCTATGGAGACTGCACGAGCCAAGGGAAGACTCGGTCCGTCTTGCTCTCTCTCCTCATCCTCCTCCCTGAGGGATCGAGCTGATCAGAAGAGATTGTGATGTCAGTTCTAACGGAAACTCAAAAGAAACTCTTCCTCTCTCTTCAATCATTCCTCCTCTCGTCCCTCTCATCCCTCGATACGGCCTCTACCGCGACTTATCAATTCCCGAACGATCTCTCGGCAAAAGATAAGAAATTCCTTTCTGATTTCTCGGACGAATTGAAACTAGTCGTAACGTACGACGAGTTTAATGACGATGGAGAGAACCTCGTTACGGTTAGTTTCGATGATGAGATTATTCGATTGGCTCGAGAAGAAGAGGAGGAGGATGAGGAAGGGGAGGATGGGAGGATTAGTACGGAAGAAGAAGAAGGGGATGAAAGTAGTGAAGCTGAAGAGATTGGGATCGTTCACTTGAACCTGAACGGGAACGTCGAAAGAATCGCTCAGAAGAAGAAGATGGAGAAGGAACTGAATGGAGGAGAGAAGGAGGAATCGGAATGGCAGAGAGCGATCAAGAGGGTTTTGAAGAAATATGAGAAAGCCGAAGTTTCGAAGGAATATAACGAGGAGGAATTTGAGCAGGAGATGGAGAGGGAAATTCAGGAGAAGATGATTACTTGGAAGGCGGATTATTACAAGGTGAGTTTCTCTCTATCTCACTCTTTGGCTGATTTCGTTCGTGAGTTGATCAATTTCGGGTTCGGGACGAATAGGAGAAACTCGAGTTTGATCCGATCAAGGAACCGAAAGCGGTTGATGATCTCGCTTATCGTTACATCGAGGGACTTCAATGGGTTTTGCATTATTATTATCAGGGAGTTGCGAGTTGGGGATGGTTCTACAATTATCATTATGCGCCAAAAATGACTGGTGAGTCTCGTCTCTCTTTGATCCTACGATCTCGCATCAATGATTGACAAGACCACGTATCGCAGATCTCAACAAGGCGGCATCGTACAAGTTCGATTTCGATCTCGGTAAACCTTTCAAACCGTTCGAACAACTCATGGGAGTACTTCCCGATCTCTCTTCGGCTCACATCCCCCCTGCCTTCCGCGATCTCATGTCGGATCCAACCTCGCCAATCATTGATTTCTACCCCGTCAATTTCGCTCAAGATCTCAACGGTAAAAAACAAGATTGGGAAGCGATCGTGAAAATCCCCTTCATCGATGAAGAACGACTCCTCAAAACCATGGCGACTCGTTTCCCTCGATTGACGAAGGAAGAGAACGCACGAAATTCGTTCGGAGATAGTTGGAGTTTCAAATACGACGAGAATCTCGATCAAACTTACCCGACTTCCCTCCCTGGATTCTTCCCCGATCTCGTGCACAATCATACTCGACTCGAAGCTTACCACCTTCCTACGCTTGAAGGAGGCCTCAAACTCGTCAAGGGACTTCTTCCGGGAGTTCTACTAGGAAAGGATGCGATCTCAGGATTCCCTTCCCTTAATACGATCTCTCATACTGGAAGTCTCGGATTCCACGGAGTCAACGTGTTCCAATCCGACTCTCGTAAAGAAACTATGGTGATTCAAATCGACAACTCTTTCGAAAACCTCTCGAGTGAACAAATCGCTCAAGCGATCGTTGGGAAGAGGATCTTCGTTGGATACCCGTACCTTCGAGAAGCGTTCGTCGATTCGATTCAGGACGAATTGTTCAAGTATCAACTTGATGATCAAGACAGAGTGGTTCCGACTCCTCAACATCAAGGGAATATCACGGCGTTCAAACGAGCGGCGGATCGAATTGAACATGTCTACTCGAAATCGAGAGCTTGTTTGATTGGGAACGTCGATATCATCGTTAATGCTCGTCCTCTCAAGGGTAAGCTGGGAACGCTTTCCGTACCTACCTGAGTAGAACCTCTCGCTGATACGAGCGGCTCCTGGTTTCGTAGGTCTCAAACGTCAAGACGATGGTTCTGCCGTCAAGGAATGGGAAGAAGAGACGGGAGATTTTGCCCTCCAAGCTACCGTCACCGATGTCGTCTCTGAAGATATTCGATACGTTGTCAGTCCCCATTCCCTTCAGCGTCTCTTCAGATTGTTCGCTGATGCGGGTTCGAGTAATTGACAGGAACGACCTCCAATTCCGCTCGAAGAAGAGTACCCTGTCGGATGTAACGTTTTCTTCCTCGGACCTGCGGCTTACGGAACTCCCGCTCAAGTGTTGAATCATGTCGGTAATCACGTCAATATTCGTATCGCTGTATGTCTTCTCTGCCCTCTCTCTATCACCGAACGAGCTGACTGAATCGACTCCCTCTGAGCAGTACTTCGCGACGGACAAAGCCGAGAACGCGATTTTCAAAACCCGTCTCTCGAACATGCGAGACTCTCATTATTCCCCGGCCCACTCCCTCGGTCGAATCGTCAACATGTCTGGACTCGCCCTCTCCAAAATCTGTTCGAGTCTCCTCGTCCTCTTCAACGATCAACGAGTCAATATCGGTTTGAACCTCAAATTCGAAGCGAAGGGATTGAAAGTGTTGGGGTACTCGAGGAAGGGAGATGGAGGATGGGAGTACAGTCAGAAGGCGGTCGAACTCATTCAGGAGTATAGGGAAAAGTTCCCCGAGGTTGCGTTTGCGTTGTCTCGAAAAGGAGGTTAGTCCACTTTGTTCTCCTTTCGAGCTGAGAGACGATCGCTGATTGTGGTTTCCCGATAGATCTCACTCATGCAGAAGATTTCTTCGATCGATCCCAAGTCGACGCGAGGATGAAAGAGTTGATCGGGTGGATCAAGGAGAAGGGAGTTCGTGATTTCGAAAAAGTTCCTCTCTACTCTGAACAGCTCGAAAAGGTACGCTGAGGTTCCATATAGTCGTCTTTCTGTCGAGAGAAGCTGACAGTTATGGACCCTTTCCGCGTGCAGGACGCTGTTCAAGCCATCGAGAAACTAGCCGATTCACTCGTGACTCGCAAACGAGGCGACTCGATCAAAATGGCTCAAATCAAAGGAATTCCTCGACAAGCTCTCCTCAAGCCCGAATACGCCCCAGCTCGTTTACGCGAGCAAGAGTTTTCGCTCGGAGATCGAGTCGTTACTGTGATCGATTCTGGAAACGTCCCGCTTTCGGCGAAAGGAGTCGTGATTGGGATTCAAACGAATTTCATCGATGTCGTTTTCGACGTACAGTTCATGAGTGGTACTACTCTAGGCGATCGGTAAGTTTCTCACTGTCGAACTCACTCGAATGAATCCGAATCGATTCCGATGTCGCTTGCTCGCAGATGCTCTCCTTTCCGCGGTGCAACCGTCTCCCCGTACGCCGTCCTCAATCTCTCGAGACCTCAGTTCACGCAAGGTCAGGGCGCACCGACTGCCGCTCCGAAAGCGCCAGTGAACAACAACGCTCGATTCAAGGGGGGAATGAAGAACGGAGCGGGTCCATCGATTCTTCCGGCTCAGGGACTTCCTGCTGGTGGTGAGTAGCACAGTCTCCTCTTGATCTAAGGTATAGTTGACTGACGAAGGAGAATGGCTTCCTAGGTTTCCACCCTGCTGCAGGTCGAGGTCGCGGACGAGGAGGTTTCGCTGCGTGAGTCCGACGCTACTATATCAGCTCTGAGGTAGTGCTTAAACTGATGTACGTGACCGTCCGACTCACAGTAACGGAGGTGTTCAAGTGCTCCGTGCAAATCAACGATCGGTCGATCCAGCGACTTCATTCGGTTCCGTCGCGAACGGCACTGCTCCTGCCGTTCAACAACCCGTCGCTGCTTCTCCCTCCGCAGCCCAACCTACTTCTCACCAACAACGACTCGGCCAGACTCTCGGAATCCGAGGCGGAGCTCATCCTTTACGAGGAGGACCTCAATTCGGTCGAGGAGGTTTCTTCGTTCAACCTCAAGCTCCTCATCAAACTCAAGGGTTCGGTAATCACCCTGCTGCTACGTTTGTAGGAGGACCTCGTGGAATGGCGAGAGGAGGTGCTGGACCTAATGCGGTTCATGTTGCGGGACCGGGAGGAAGAGGAGGAGGAGTTGGGATCCCACCTCCGGCGAATTTGAACGCTCCTCGAGGAGGAGGAAGGGGACGTGGAGGACCTAGAGGTGGGTTCAATCGAGGAGGGAGAGGAGGTGCACAACCAGGAGCAGGAGGAGGAATGAATGGACAGCAAACGAGCACGGCTTGAACGAAATTTTAGTTTATTTTGGCAAAGCTTCAGTCTTCTCTCTCTCGGACCCCTTGTTGTTAGATTGTAGTATGTTTTTCTCGCTATAGCTACTATCGCAACGCACACAAGCATCTTGATCATCATCGAATCTCCGTCTGTGTTGCGAAGAGAGTCTGCGAACTTTTGTCCTTCAACTTTTTCGACTCTCATTCAACTTCCCGAACGCGGTCAGCTCGACGAGATGCACGACGCATCATCCGACGTCGAGATCGTCTCCTCGACCCATCCAATCTCGTCTCGTCCTCATCCAAACCCAACGCGATCTACCGATTACTCTCTTTCTCGTGCTTCAACCTCTGTCGACCCATCCGTACCTCGACGCGCGAGGACAACCTCTACGCAAGCTTCGAACGTGATCACTTTGAGCGATGGGAGTGAGGACGAGGCACGTCCTCGAGGTTTACCGCGTTCGACTCGAACGGCCTCGAGAGTCGAGGATGACGATGTAGTGATCGTTGCTGAGTCTCAGGATACTGCTCAGAGGTACGTCCCCAGCTCTCGGACCGCTCTAACACTTGTACGAGATCTAAAAATGAATCATTCAACCCTGATCTCGATAGCAGAGGACTGTTTCGAAGCTCTTCGCCTGATGATCTACCCCCTCTCGATGCGGTGTGGAACAGAAGAACAGGCGGATCCACAGCATTAGGAAGAAGCGCATCGATGACGACCGCTTCAAGCTCCGTTCGTTCGATTCGACTTTTCCATGTCTTTGTCTTCGTTTGGAAGCGCTGACATAGAGTTGGTTTGAATGTGTTCAGTCATCGAGTCGTCTTCTTCCACCTCGAGCGAATACCCTCGCCGTCATTCCCGATTTCGACCTCGAATTCGGTTCTTCTCCTCCACCTCCTCACGCAAACGCAAGACTTTCCTCGCCTGCTCCACCTCTCGCTGCAAACGGTAAAGGGAAAGGCAAAGAACGTCAACCATCAGAAATGTACGACGACTGGGGTCGTCGTAAACAGATCGACAGGCCCGAACTCGACCCGTGGAACGCATTCTTGGAAAGTGACAGCGATTCGGGAGCGAGAAGGAAGAAGGGAGGCAAGGGGAAAGGGAAAGCGAAGGAGCCTTCTGATGGGAGACGAAAGAGGTTATTGAGTGATGAAGAGGCGAGTGGTGCAGAGGAAGAGACGACGAAACGAAAATCGGCGGCGAAGAAAGTGAGCTCGTTTCAAAGTCTCTTCGTTCTTTCTTTCCGGGCTGAGCATGCTCGATTACCTCAGGCACCTCGATTGTCGAAAGAAGATACTGCAGCGAAGAAGACACAAGCTGCAGCAGGGAAAGCTAGTCAGGCGGCACTCAAGAAACAAGAAACGTTAGATCGACAGAAACTACGAGAAGCGAACACTCTACAGACGAGCGACAAACTAGCGACTGCGGCAAAATTGACGATGCATATCTCGGGAACCGCCTTTCAAGCTCTCGAGGAGACTTCAGACACGGAAGATGAGGGAACTGGAAGGAGGAAAGGGAAAGGAAAGGGGAAGAAAGAGAAACCGTCTCCTTGGATCGAGATTACCGAGAAAGCCCGAATGGAGAAGTGGGTGTGCGCGGTTGAACGACCTGAGTTTCCGAGTCGAGATTTGGGGTGCGAAGGAGCGGTGAGATGGACGAGAGTTTGCGATACGAAGTGGGACAAGTCATTAGGGATCTACGTTCCTTTGCTTGATGGTCAGCGTATCGTAGTCGAGGAGGATACAAGAATGATCTTCTTGTAAGCTTGTTCCTTCTCTCTGATTCTTGTCGGGTTTGGGACTGACAACTTCGACGATTGCAGAAACGCTCTCGATCTCTCTCGCCACATCATTCGTAAAACTCTGTCAACCTTCGTCTCAGGCGTACAAGCTCAACTCTCGCCGCACTCGAAGCTCTTCATCATGCTATTCGGTCTCAACTCGATTTTCAAAGATCTCGAACGAGTGCGACAAGCCGAATACAAACGAGACCTCGCTATGAGAGCTGGACAACAACCGAACGCTGTTATCAAACCTGCGGGCATCGGCGAGGATCAACCGAACAAGGACGAACTAGAATTGGCGATCATGAAGTTCGTCGTTCTCACCTTTCGCTTTCGAACGCGAATTGAGCTGACAACCCGACTTGCGATTCGAACAGGATGCAGATCGAATCAAAGTGTATGATCGTCACCGTCGAAAAAGTCGAAGAAGCCGTTGAATGGCTCGAACAAATCACCGTCACCGTCGGTCAAAAACCTTACCAGTGAGCTTGACCCCCGCCATTCCCTCTCGACGCTTTCCCTCGAAGTCTGATCCTTCTCCTCCTTCCAGACGCTACAAGCAATCCCATGGCGAAGTTCTCGGCACGGGAGGAGCGAGTCAACCTTCAGGAAAAGGTCTACAGGATACTTATATGAAGATGTTGACTTCGCTCAAGAACATCACTCCCGCCTATGCCGAGAGTATCGCTTCATACTACCCTACGATGCGATCACTCCTCGAGGCGTACGAGCATTGCGAAGGAGGAGAGAAGGGGAGAAAGGAAATGCTACGAGGGATCGAGGTTAGTTTCCGTTGTTCTTAGTCTCGTTCACTTCGTGGGCCCACTCCGTTCTCATCCATCGTCGTCGTACACAGAAAGGGAGAAACGTCAATGGAAGTGCGACTCATCGAGCGATCGGAGCGATCCTTTCAGCAAACATCTATCGAATGTTGTCGAGCAGTACGCTTGTCTCTCCATTCTCATCCGATCTTGACGAAGCTGATTCGTCTCCCTGCGCTGTAGAGGATCCAAAGATGTTTATCTAGATCTCATTCTCGTTTCGTTTCTCGATGTTTTTCTCGACGTGCTTCTGCTGCCTAATGCAATTCGCCGCGTTCGCCGGTTCTCTCGGATCGCCTACTCTACATGGTGGCTCTGAAGAGCAGTCTCAATCTTGGAGCGACATAAACGTAGAAAGAAATGGGTAGAGACGTTTTTGCAGACAAGGAACAAACGATCGAGAAAGTAAGAGGCGAGAGAACGAAATGAAGCTGGATCGGAATGGAGAAGACTGAGGGAGCCAAAGCGAGTCAGTGACACCGTATCGATCGGAAGAACGAAAAATGAACGAACCTGGAAGGCTAGGACGCTCTACGACGACGTCGAAGTGGCGTTGGAGACTGTAGATTGAGGGACGTAGGCGATCGCGGAAACGGGATGCGGATTCTCGGCGTAGTGAGGGTTGAAAGCTCGAGAGTGAACAACGGATTGAGAAACGTGATTGAGCTGATGCAAGCGGAGAACAGTTAGACTTTTGTGTCGAGTTGAGTCAATCGTAGATACGATAGCTTACAAGTTGAGCGAATGTCATGCAAGATCCTTTCGAAGAGTGACATCTCTGAAACCTGCATTGGAAGCAAGGACCAAGAGCTTCAATCTTCGCCGCCGTTTCGTGGCGAGACCCATCCTCGACTCCCGTTACTTCGAGAATGGCGGACAAAATCCGAAGCCAGTCGAGAGATACGCTGACCCCGGAGTTATGAGGTCGATTCGAGGATCTTGCGATTTCGATATCTGGGAAAGACTCAACTCGGTGACGTTCGAGTGACCGCAGAAGATTTGAGAGGTGAAGCGCGAGAAGAGCTCGTCGAGCTGATTCTCTAGCGCCGTTGAGTGGTCGACGAGACTATTGGGGAAGTCGAGATTGACTTTCCAGCCAAAGGCTCCGATTTGCGAACCACCGAGAGGGAAGAGAGCCGAGAGGAAGTCGGCAGAGAGTGGACGACCGGCCGCGGAGTAAGCTCTTGCGAGATGTCGAGCGTATGCGAGTTTGACTGCGAGCCGTTTCTGTGCGAGAATTCGTTCGAGGGTGGGAAGGGTTTCGTTCCAGAGAGTGCTGCCGACCGCAGCGTTAGCGGAGACCAATCGTTTGACCTCCAGAAGATTCTTGAAGTCGTAGAGCTTGTAGAAGTGCTGTAATCGGAACTTTTCTGTGCTTGTTGTTCGATCGCATCGTGCGTAGTAAGTGTTGACGAGCCTCGCTTCGTCGGCGTCACGTTGTTGGATTCCTCTTACTCGCTGTTTTGCCTCCGCTATAGCTTTCAGAGCGCCCGACATTGCGTTCCAATCTGCAGAAAGGGGATCAGAGGCAGTTGAGCTCGAGAAACAAGATGTCACTGACCGGATTCCTCGAGGGGTTTGTCGAGTCCTACCAGACCGTGTCGGGAGATCCAGGTGAGACTGAAGGAGACAATGAAGCGATAGCTTTTAGTTTTGGCTGTTAGGTAAAGAGGGACGAGTTTCGCTTACTCTTCTGCGAGGTATCCGAGGGAGAGCATGCGGGCTCGAACTCTGTGACTGAATCAGTATCGAGTAGAACGGTTGAGACCTCGGGATGGAGCGAGACTCACTGGTCGACACGCTGTTGGATGCGGGCTGCTTTCAATTCCGCTTTGATCCTTTTCTGCGCAGCCTGGTATGCGACTTGCCACTTCAGGATCTTCTCTTGATCCTATCCGAAGAGCAAAAGTCAGTTCTGCGCTCGACTTCTTGACGCAGACTGACTAACTCTGGGCCCAGCCTCGACAGATTTCTGCTTCTCGGCGATGTACGCATCCCTCGCTTCTCTCGCCGACTTCCTGACATTTCGGTCTCGAGACGTAGTCGTAGTCGAGTCGAGATGAAGGAGATAGTCGTTCATGGGTTTGACTAGTGACGCGACGAATAAGTCTGCAAGAAAGTTCGTTAGCTCCGCTTCTTTGACACAACAAGCAGCAAAACTCACCTTCAGCCTTACGACCTGTCTTCAATTTGAGAGTTGGAACGCATGAGAGAGTGTTAGGATGAAGCATTGCGATTTGATCGAGAATGTCTTGTGAAGTCAAAAAGCTGCAACGAGGAAAGGTTCAGCTAGCGGGACATAGCCGGCATGGGTCCAAAACCTACAGCTTGTCATAGCATTTCTACAAGAGGAGGATCGACGAATGGTCAGCAAGCTGTAGAGCGCGGAGACTCGACGATCGACGGGGTCAACTAACCTTGTACTGACAGAAGAACATTCGACAAACGAAATCCCGCTCGACCGATTCCTCATCAGAGCAACAGCCGAAGCAGACTGGGCGGTCATGAAGTAAGCTCGTGAGATTGATGAGGTCCCAATCGGTAGCTGTGAGAGTCGGGAACTCGACGTTTCTGTAGGCGATTTTCCAGATTCGAGCAGAGTCCTGCTTCGAGATGAAGAGTCGACGAAGGGATTTGTTGACGCGAGTGAGATGGAGTAGATCAATTGGTTCGAGGTATTCTCCGACTATACAGCGAGCGGTTCAGATTACAGCAAACTTCGAAAGATCGAAGAGAGGAAGAAGGGA